>NW_004798416.1:15911-19977 GCF_000002075.1 Aplysia californica
AGGAGGAGGAGGAGGAGGAGGAGAATGAGGAGGAGGAGGAGGAAGAGGAGGAGGAGTATGGGAAGGAAACCGAGCTAGATAGAAGGCCTACTAAATACTGATTAAGAATGGTGTCTGTCGCTCTTGCTGTTTCCAGCCATGTTGTCAACCTGTCCAGTATCTTTTCCCTCTGTCTACCCCTGTCTCTCTTTCCATCAAACGTGCCTGTTACAATATTCTCAAATGCTTCTTTACGCTTTGTGTGGCCAATGAACTTTACCTTCCGCTTTCGTATATTCCTCATAAGCTGTCGTCTGCAATGTGCTTCAACCCAAACTTCTTCGTTTGTTTTTCTAGCTGTCCATGGGGTACGCAGTATGCGTCTTATGAACCACAACTTTGCCGCCTCAACGATAGGAGACTATTTTTTTTATTAAATATCCCGCGTTGGATGTTTTCAACTGTATAAATATATGTGCATAACGTACGTGCATTTTTCTTGGCCTTTTTCGTTCCTGTGTTAAAGCGATCTGATGCTGAATAATATCCTAAAATAAACCAAGAGCTGACGCTGAACACCGCGATATTATACATTACCTTGTACCTTATAACGATTGCAATCGAATCAATTTAGATGTTTCCCACCCCTTCTCATAGCAGTTTGCCTGTAAATAGGACTAGTCAGGGAGCATTAACATGTTTAGAAAGTGAAAGTGCGTATTTGTTGTCGTGTATTTCCATGAACCGGAAGAAAGAGAAAGAGTAAGCAGTTTTGAATATGTCCGAGCCAGCATTGAAGCAAATGGGAAAACTATTTCAGAGAATAAAATAAGAATATAATTTCAAGACCAACGCACAAACTCAAACAGAAAACTTTCATCAGGAACGGGCAATGCTAAGATACAAAAATAATATTTAAAAATCTAAAAGGTACCGAATTACACCGCAATGCGCAATATGTAAATATGAATGAGATACAGAAAGGATTACAGCTTTTTGAAATGAAATGTTAAAGAAGAAGTCTTTGAATGTTGCGGAGGTACAAGACGGAGAATGAAGAAATACCATGAAGAATAAGTATATATTTACAGACATTCACGGACTGCCTCAGATTGCAATGAAACTGAACTCTGGGCTACTCTGAGCATACCAAACGCTGTGATTCCCTCAATAAAACATTCTGGAAGCAAATGTAGAGGGCAAAAGAAGAAGGTGGAGACCTAAGAGCAGATGGGAACAAGACATAGGAATCTGGTTTGGAACCGAAACAAGGCATGCAGGCAGAACGATTAGAGACAGAGTGGGGTTTTTTTTTCATTGCAGAAGGGCCCGAGAAGAAACGTCTTACTAATTGGAAAAGCTAAGAAGAAAAATACCGCCTTGAAGGTGCTCACGATTTCACAATAACTCCCTTGACTAGCCTCTTCGTCCCAAATTACTCTTTTGGCCGCCCCGGGTGCATACAACGTTGCAGCCGTTTCAGTACATGCAGCTTCCATTCGCATATTCTCATCTCTGCCGATTGCCAATTACCGCTTTTGTACCCAAGTGAACTGTGGCAATAACAAAAAGTTTTTGTTTTTGTTTTTTTGTTTCGTTGTTGTTGTTGTTGTTGTTGTTGTTTGTTTGTTTTTGTGTGTTTTTTTTGGGGGGGGGGGAGGAGGTGGTGGTGTGAAATGCCTCTCCCAGGGACACAAGTACTTCAACATAAATTCTTCGAAATGGGAGAGCCTAGCTCCTCACAGACTCAGTTGGAGAGCAGCAATCACTTTGGGCAGCAATTAGACATAATAATATTATCAGTCTACACGAATAAGAAATGCTGAAACCAAGAGAGAAGCCCGTAATCTGTGCACATCATCGAGACGTGGAAGTGATGCTTTTCAGTGCTTTAATTATGGCGAACTTTTCTCTGACAGAGTTTGTCTCATTGATTGTAGAAAAAAGAAAAAAAGAAAAAAAACCCACACGTTATCTCAACCATTAATTTTTCTATTTCACTTTAAAAAACATAAGTGACGCATCGTGGAGAAATCAGGCGCGCGTCAAAATAATTAAATCAAAGAAATTGGCATTTTTTTGTGGCCGTCGGGTAATTTTTATTTTATTTTATTTTTTTGGCTCAACACCTTTTATGTCGATTTAAAAACTCATTTCCGTGTGGATGTTACAGAAAAACGGTGATTAAAGGCACAAAAAAGTAAATTTTCAGTTTCCAAGTACTCTCAAGCTATTGAAGTCACATAACTTTGGCAGCCATTTTCTCACTGATTATACCTCTGAAATCAGGCGACCCACACCTCCTTTAATAACAAATATTTCGACTTCTATTCGAGATAAATGAATATTTTTTCATCAAAGGCAAGTCAAATGAACAGGCTTTAAGATAATTTCAATAACTCTATATGCCCACAAATTGACGAGCGCTTGATTCCGCCGTGTCATAACACAGAATCTTCTCTGCGCTCGTAGAGAAACTGAAAGAAAAGTAAAATACTTATTTTATATTTTATCTTTGCCTGACTTGTACATACAGTTGTCGTTTCCCTTAAAAAAAGAGGAGTGACTGTCTTGTCTTGTAGCCATTATTATAATATCCAATACTATGCACTCTTACTTACTTCCGATTCACAATGGAGCTCACCATTTGATTCTTTTTGGAAGCAATTATTGAAGGGCTAGGAAGGAAACATTACGCTATAGCTTGGATTGTGTCTTGCTCTTCATTTGCACGTCCACCGTGCGAACCAGCGCCGCGAAAAATTTTTATAGAGAACATGTGGGTGGTTGATGGGTGCTCTGGTGTCGTTTGCTCCTTCTTTCCTTTCAAACACATATCATTCTGATCTCTCCTCCTTTTTTATGTGTTACTCTTATAACACATCTGATCTTCGCACATATATGACCATATAGTGTTGCAAATGCCGTAAAACTCTTACTAAAACTGAACGATAAGAGAACAAACCGTTTTTGATGTTATAATGGAACTGTTCGAGGAGGAGGTTGGGGGGGTGCCGCTGTGAAATCTAACTTCTTGTATGCCAATTTCTTCGTCTTTCTTTACCCTGTTTCATGTAACTGCTATTGTGTCAATGCGCGCTTTCTGTTCGTTCAAATAAACCCTGCTGAATAGTGCTATATGAGGTCTTTTGGTCTGCTCCAAAAACAAGAAAATTAGGTTGTTCTTAGCTGTTGAGGTCATTGACCTATTTGTTCTGTAATCCGACCCTTTGCGGTTTGTATGCCTATAACGTTGGGGCATTGACAGTGCCGGTCATTAGTTCAGAGGACCTTTTAGTTTTACGGAGAAGAAAGCGAGACTCTGCCAAATCTCTTTTACGGACATTGCATTGGCTTCCTGTTGAGAAAAGAATTGTGCACAAGTTGGCCACCTTATGTCACAAATGCTTGAATGATAATGCGCCATTATATTTATCAAATCTGTTAAGACTGTACTTTCCAACTCTCCTCCCCCCCCCCCCTCTATTGTCGTCATTCACGTTGCCACCCGAAAGGAAGGCATTTTTAAAAATCGATAATCAAAAGAAAATGTATCTACCTCGTTATGTGGACCTCAAGCGGGTTACTTTACTTGGGTAGGCTGAAATCACACGCAGTGTCTAATCGGAGACGGCTCCGACGGAAATGTACCAATCAAATGCTTTATGCTTCTAGACCCAAGTCAAAAAAAAACGGGGGGGGGGGGGGTACAGGGGAGCAGCCCCCCCCCCCCCCCCCCCCCCCCCACCCCCAACTTCCCTGTTTTAACCGATAATTTGGTATTTTGTAGGTACGTTTGAAATTGTCTTGAAAATAATAGACTTGCGAATGTTTTAGTGGTTATATGTGTGGTGTGCAGTAAATAATACGCAGTTTGACCTCCCCAAAGCAGTGCATCTGTGCGCGGGAGTGCGTCTCCGAATAGTTCCTGGGTACTCGCCGGAGACGTCTCCGAATATTTTCTGCCGAAATCACACCCCTCGACCTCTGATGGGCCAAGCGCTTAATGACGTTAATTACAAGGTTGATTCTCCAAGTGGGTGTTTTTGTTTTTGTGCTGGCGAACTTGTGTGTGTGTGTGTGTGTG
>NW_004798416.1:20110-21450 GCF_000002075.1 Aplysia californica
CTGGTTAGTCTTTTATTTGGCTTTGATTGTTTCGTGAATGGCGGAGGTTTGTATGTGGTTGTTGTCGTTTCGGTATTCCAGTTGTTTAGAGGCTTCTTACTTTGGTCTGCGGGACAGAACCAATTTACGTTCCCGCTATTCTCTGTCTGTCTGTCTGTCTGTCCGTCCGCCTGTCTATCTGTGCGTCCATCTGTCTGTCTGTCGGTCTGTATGTCTATCTGTCTGTCTGCCTGTCTGTCTGTCTGACTGTCTGTCTGTCCGTCTGTCCGTCCGCCTGTCTATCTGTGCGTCCATCCGTCTGTCTGTCGGTATGTATGTCTATCTGTCTGCCTGTCAGCCTGTCTGCCTGTCTGCCTGTCTGCCTGTCAGCCTGTCTGCCTGTCAGCCTGTCTGCCTGTCTGCCTTCCCAGCACTAAATGGCCGCTATTATGTTGATTGATGTACTTCTCTTTACTCAGACAAATAAATACAGATTTTTCTTGCGGGTGGTTGGCGGGTGCTCTGGTGTGGTCTGCTCCTCCTTTCCTATCAAACACCTATCATCCTTATCGACCCTCCTTCTTTTTTATGTTTGTTACGGTACTCGCTTGTAACACCTCTAACCTTCTGGCGCTCATATGACCTTACGCAGTTGCGAGCGCCGAAAAACCTCTACTAAAACAAACACGATTTTTCTTCTTCCGAAAACAGAGCTTTCCTGCGGATGTAGCGTCTGTGAGATGTTATTGTGCTGTATTGTAACAACAGAAATGTATTGTTGTCCTTGTTTAACGTCACCATCATAACAATATGTGAGGCAGCGTGGAGAAATCAGGCTCTCGTCAATTTTTGGGCATGTAGAGTTATTGGTATCACCTTAAAGCTTGTTTACTTGTCTTTATTTGGATGAAAAAGGTATCCATTTATCTTGAATACAAGTCGAGAAATTTACGAAAGAAGAAGGTGGGGGTCACCTGTTTTTCAGAGGTAAAATTAGTCAGAAAATGGCCGCTAAAGGTTAGTTTTTTCCTTAGCGTAAGAGACCGTGGTAACTGAAAATCTACATTTTCTGTGTTTTTAATCAAGGTTTTTCAGAAAAATCCACACAGAAATGAGTTCTCTAATGGGCATGAAAGGTGTTGTGTCAAAAAACAAAAATTTAATAAAAATTCACAAACCTGCGGAAAAATGCGTTTTTTCACTTTGATTATTTTGACGAGAGCCTGATTCCACCGCGCTGCCTCACATATGTCTTAGTCCGGGTCAGGTTACGTCGACCCTACCTATTGTTCCCGACTCAGGCTGTTTGACGCGCATCACAAAACAATGACTAACATAATTATTCGAGTAGAAATCCCCGC
>NW_004798416.1:21550-23682 GCF_000002075.1 Aplysia californica
TTCCACGTGGAAATCGAAGTCACACCCTTTGTGCGCAGGACGTCAAAACGAGGAGTCTGTTCTCTACAACACTGAGACGTGTTTCCTCTAGAAACCTCTGTTGTATGTGAGTACAAAACATCCCATCAGAGCCGTCAGTAGCTTTTATTTGTGCCCGTGAACCTCGAGAGTGACTCGCCACTGTCCCTCAAAAGCCCCTCTCACACTGGAATTCCGGTGCTTGTAAACAAACTGACGTCTCCAACTGCTTAATTGTTCCATGAAACCATCGCACTCTTGGTGGTGGTCGATTGACTTTCTCCATCTTCTTCTCCTTACACCATTTCTGGGATTGTTCCCTCCTGCCATTCTCTTCACCAACTGCGGAAACTTCTTTGGCACTTAGTTAATGGCCCATTTCTATTTCTGGCTTTTGCGTCAATTTCATTGGTTACTCCGTCGATAAAGTGCTGTATTCGGAGTCGCACTTAGGTCAACAGTGTTGACGATAAAACGTTTCCTTGTTGCTATGAGGACTTCAGAGAGGGGCCAGCTTTTTGAGGAATGATAATGGTTGTGAAGGTTAAATATAGAAAAGAGCGAATTGATGTCCCGTATTTATGATATAGACAGACCATTGCTTAATACATTGTAGTAAATCCTGTCCTCACCCCCCCCCAACCCGGCACTTCGATCGGCTCTGTTTTCAGTATTTTAGTAATCATAATGGTTGTGAAAGGTAAATACTGACAAAAGGGAACTGATGGGCTGAGGCTGAAGGGTTTGTGGGAAAGCTATTCCCTGTATTTCTGGTACAGATAGATCATGGCTCCTACTAGATAGCCGCATATTTTGTTGTTACTTTTCTCACTCCCCCCCCCCCCAACCCACTAGGCATTTCGATCGGTTCTGTTTTCAACAGTGTTGGACTTTTTATTTTAGTAATGGTAAAATGGTTATGAAGGGTAAATTATAGAACAAATGGGAACCGATTGGTTATGGCATTGTAAAAAGTCTAGTTCCTATATTTATTGTATAGACAGACCTTGCCCTCAAATAGGTGTGGATGGTTGGAGGGCGCCATTGTGCGCTTTGCGTAATCTTTCCTATCAAACATTTGTGATGCAGCGTGGTGGAATCAGGCTCTCGTCAATTTTTGAGCATGTAGAGTTACTGGTATCATCTTAAAGCTTGTTCACTTGCGTTTATTTGGATGAAAAAAATATCCATTTATCTTGAATACAAGTCAAGATATTTGCGAATGAAGGTGTTGGGGGTCACCTGTTTTCAGAGGAAAAATTAGTGAAAAAATGGCCGCCGAAGATTGGTTATTTCCTTAGCTTAAGAGTCTGTGGTAACTGAAAATTTCTTTCCATTTTTTGTGCCTTAATCAACGTTTTTCAGGAAAATCCACACAGAAATGTGTTTTGTAATGGGCATGAAAGGTGTTGAGTAAAAAAAAAAAATGATAAAAATTCACAAACCAGCAGAAAAATGCAAGTTTCTTCACTTTGATTATTTTGACGAGAACCTGATTCCACCACGCTGCCTCACATTTGTTGTGTGTGGTTTGCGGATGCTCTGATGTGGCTTGCTTCTTCTTTCCTATCTAACGTCTATTGTCCTTATCTTCCCTCCTTCTTTTTTGTGTTTGTTACTCTCTTGTAACACCTCTAATCTTTGGCACTTATATGACCTTATTTTGTTGCAAGTGCTGTAAAACTCTTACTAAACTAAAACACCAGTTGTCTTTATCGCTCTTCCTTCTTCTCTTTGTTGTACGAGTATGTTAGTAGTTACTGTTACTCTCTAGTGACACGCTTCTTATCTTCAGAAATAATATTACGTGTGCGTTGCAGGCCGTAAAAGTGTAACGTAAAGTTTTTAAAAAGTAACACCCCTCCCCCCCCCAAAATCAATCTAGAGTAGGTGGGTGGTTGGCAGGTGCTCTGGTGTGGTTTGCATTTTCTTTTCTATCTAACATCTATCGCCTTTATCTCCCCTTTTTCTTTTTTGTGTTTGTTACTCTCTTGTAACGCCTCCAAACTTCGGCACTTATATAACCTTATTGTGTTGCTAGTACCGTAAAAAACTTACTAAAACAAAAAAATCTAGAGTAGATCTAGTTCCGTTTTCTTTCCAACACCTCCCCC
>NW_004798416.1:24771-30813 GCF_000002075.1 Aplysia californica
AGAGAGAGAGAGTGAGAGCGAGTGAGAGAGAGAGGGGGGTGGACAAAAGGGGAGAGAGAGAGAAAGAGAGAGATAAAGAGAGACAATAATAGAGAGAATGAGAGAGAGAGAGAGGGGGGGAGCGAGAGAGAGAAAGGCACAGAGGGAGAGAGAAACAGGCAGAGGGTCACCGAGAGTAAGTGCACAAATTACGGAATGTCGACTTACCTCTAGGCTATGCTATGGTTTCTATAAAGACGGATTTTACTCTCACTAGAATCACTTTTATACGTTTTAGAATTTACGATTTGCCCTGTGACGAACGCCAGATGAAAGGCTTTCTTCCTCATTGTCCAAGGGCGGAAGTGGTAGTGGTTATTGCCCCTTACGTTTGTGAAGCGTGAGATCTGCCAAGAGCGTATATTTTTCAATTTGTCGGTTTGAATCGATCCTTCAAGAGAATCACGGAAAGTGAGTATTTTTCAGGCTTAGCAGTGTTTTGTGTGTGTGTGTGTGTGTGTGTGTGTGTGTGTGTGTGTGTGTGTGTGTGTGAGAATGCCTAATTTCAAAATCCCAAAGGCAGTATTCTATTCTGAAATGTTCTCAGGGAAACATAAAGTTGGCGCATGGAAAAAAGCGAGATAAATATACCATGACGATATCTTTGATGTACTTTAACATAAATCCTTCGACACAGGAGAGCCTATAGCTCCTGGCAGACTCAGTTAGAGAGCAACAGGCACGGTGAGCAGCAAGTCATGTGACGCTTCACGAATAAGAAAAGCTGAAACCAAGAAAGAAGCCTGCAAGCTGCGCACATCCACAAGAGGGAGTTGAACTTTTGAATGCTCAAAATATGGCAAAACTTAATCTGCCAAAATTGGTCTCATCCGGTCATCGGCTGAACCAGAAGCCTCACGTCGTCTTAAACTTAATTTCTTCTGTTTCGCTTGAGAAATATTCTCCTCTGAGCATGCATTGGTCATCGCCAGACATTGAAGGACGAACCATCGTTATGATTAGCCAACTTCTCTCGGTCTTATTGGAGATGGGCGCTTGTTTCGAAGTCCCGCCTCATACATAGCCTCTCGGTTTTGCTGTGGTATAGTAACAAAAAAAGAAAGTTCGATTGAGAGGATGGAGGGTGTAAATGGTAGGTCATATTGCTTTACTCTCCGTCTGTTTCTTTTTTCTCTTTCCTTTTCTCTAAGTTCTGTTCTTTTCTTCTTTTTATTTGTGAGTGACCAAACACATTACGTTCTTGATCATGACTCATTAGAGCTAACTCAAAATGGAAATTTTCCTGCTTTGACAGGTGATTTCCTGGGAATCTTTGCATTTTTCCGTTATGTTTTGTATTTTTTGTTTGTCTTACATGTCATTGAGTCATGAATTCTGTTACTTCAGAGCTCTCAAAGATTTTGATTGCTGTTTTTTTCTGTTGTTGTTTGTTTTTATGTGTGTTTGTTTGTTCGTTTTTTAAACGCCACTCATAAAAGATGATGTCTTATACGTTAAATTGCGTTTACTTATCCCACATTGTTTTTGGCGGCATTAATTCCGCATTTTGGAGATCGGGTTCTCCACAATCTCAGGAACACTGCACCGCCGCTGGTAGCTTTCATTGTAATAATCGCACTCAACTCGACCGTGAAATGTCGCACTAGGGAAGCTCGGGAAACAAAGATGGGCAAACATATTCCCCTCCCATCTCGTGACAAGCCAGCTCGTCCACGGACAAAGGACACCGATAAGTGACAATCGATACCACTGGGCTTTATGGGATGCGGCCCACCTCTAGGACACTCGGCGGGAATCGTTGATTGATCCAAGATTGATCTTGGCAGTCGGAGGGAAGAGGGAAACAGAATGATGGATGGGAAGAAGGTTGATACCTGGGCTAAGAACTGTGGGTTATTCACCACTAGTGCTTATCTCTCTTATACCCCCTTTTTGTTGTTTTGTTTGGTAAGCGTTTTACGGCGTTCGCAACAACATAAGGTCAAGTGAGCGGGCGGGACACTTTAACATTTTCAGTTGGTACGAATTTTTTTTCATTTTGCCCGAGTGGCGGCCGAAGCCTACTCTTGTCGATTTTAGGACCGCCAAAGGAACTTTAACGTACGCAACTTGCACACGCGACCTCCGAGATTTTTCGCCCTTGTCCAAGATGGCTAGGTGTAGATCTTTCCTACCAGAAGATCAGGGATGTGGCTGAAAGACAACAGTAAGAAGGAGCCAAGGAGTAGCAGTTGAAAGACTGCAGAGAGAGTCAGGGGCCCAGAGGAGGGGGCAAAGGAGGTGAGGGGGTGGGGGCAGAAAGTGGAGGCGAAAGCAGATGACAGAACATTGTTAGAGAGCAGGAAAGGATGTGAACGGAAACAAATTTATCGAAAAAAAATTATATCGCTTTTCGGATTCGAACCCAGGACCTTTGGAATGAGAGGCGAACACCTTAACCTCTAGGCCACGAGAGACCTCTCCTGTATCTCTGTCAATTTGCCGTGTTGATCCGTAACATAATATGTGAGGCGGCGTGGTGGAATCAGGCTCTCGTCAATTTTTGGGCATGTAGAGTTATTGTTGTCATTCTAAAGCTTGTTCACTTGTCTTTATTTGAATGAAAGTCATATCCATTTATCTTGAATACAAGTCGAGATATTTGCGAATGAAGGAGGTGGGGGTCACCTGTTTTCAGAAGTAAAATTAGTGAGAAAATGGCCGCCAAAGAATAGTTATTTCCTTAGCTTAAGAGTCCGTGGTAACTGAAAATTTACTTTTTTTGTTCCTTTAATCAACGTTTTTAAGAAAAATCCACACAGAAATGAGTTCTTTTATGGGCATGGAAGGCGTTGAGCCAAAAAAAAAAAAATTTGATAAAAATTCACAAACCTGGGTAACAATGCAAGTTTCTTCACTTTGATTATTTTGACGAGAGCCTGATTCCACCACGCTGCCTCACATATAATAATAACTGCAGCGTTCTTGGTGCAGCGGCTGAGCTCTTCTCCTTTGCAAACGGAAGATGGCCGTTCCATTCTTCACGGGAAGAAGTTATTTGATCGAATATCTGTCTGTTTGCTCGGATGATACTTCTTGGTCTAGATGGTTTGGTCGTGACAACAACTTCTTAAATTATGCAAGTTATTTCTATTGGGCTTTAAACATTTAGAATATTTTAAAACCCAACCAAGTGGAAAATTACGTGGAAAAGTGATGGTTGGAGAGCTACTTTGATGCTACCTATTTTTTATTTAACGTATTTTTTCTGTCTATATGTACTTTTCCTAAGCATTAAATGGCCGTTGTTATCATCAATGTACTTTTGAACTGAAATTAGGAACCACGTTTTTGCAGCATGATGTTGTGCTCACAGTACGCAGGTTGTAATATTCTCAAAAATAACCGTGGGCAAGATTTTTTTAGCCTTTTAACCAGCACGTTGGATTCTTATAAACTAGGGTCGGCGATCCCAGAGAATATCAATACAAATTTTCTGAATATTGATTTAAAAATTATTTTTTTTTTTTTTGGGGGGGGGGGGGGGCAGAAAAACATCCTTTTACATCTGTTCTATCGAGTCGCAATGAGGAAACTGTTTTTTAAAAACCCACCCTAAATGACCTAAAAGGGCGTTTGAAAAGTGCGAACTAAAAATCCTTTTAAAAAATCTTTTTTTTCTTCTATTTTTCTAAAACACTGCTTTTTTATGTGACCTCCTTGGTGCAAGGAGTTTTCAAAAACTACTGAAGTTACAAACTTCAAATTTGGCATACAGGTGCTGTGAGATACATTCTTGGGATCTGTGTGAGGAAATTGGGAAATATTGGTATTGGAAATATTCAAATGTTTTGTAATATATACCCCAAACTTTTGTCAACTGGGTCTCGGGGTCTATTGACTTTGGGCTCAAAGTCCTTACATAGGACAACAGTCCATATTATTATAGCTTTGCACTTGTGTGCCAAATTTCAGGCTGTAGTTTCTATATTTAAAAATCTGAGATGACCGCCCTAGAGAGAGACCCATTTTTTTCAGAAAAAAAATCAACAAATTCACCCTTAGTACATCCTATTTACCTATGAACTTGCACAAATACTTGAAAATGAATACAAATCATTAGTTAATTAAGAAAATTTTTCTGTGAGTGTACGTCTGCCCTAAAACATTGGCGTATATTTTTTGCCCGTTATTGATGCATGATCCCTGTTTGAAAAGAATGCGAGCTGGAATAGGCAGGTGTCGGTTTGTTTTTGATAATTACCATTCTTGTTGCCGTGTGTCTATTCAGGCATACCCAATGCGTTTCGTAGAGATGTCAACACTTTTTGCTGTGCCTCGCTTGAGTGAACAAAGACATTATAGAGTCTGTAACCACTGGATTTATAGCTCATTGATGAGTTCACTGAAACAACGGGTAATCATCACAAAATGGAAATCGTTCGGATATTATTAATTCTAAAATTCCTCAGGCTGTTAAATTCATTTATGTTTTATTGTTGGTTTGCTTATTTTTATTGTTAGTTGAACGGGCAATTAATTAAATACAAATAACCAACCGGCAGTGAAACAGAAATGAATTTATGAGTCGATAAGATCTTATTAAAATAAAACTGATGTCCTCATGGTGTCCATTTTGTGACTATGCTCATCCCCCCCCCCCCCGCCCGCCCGGGCCGCCCCCTCCCTGTGGACTCGTCAGTTGCCATCGAGGTGGGGACAATCTTGCCAAGTATATGTGTCACGATGCACTGGAATCAGGCGATCGTCATTTTTTTGGCCTGTGGAGTTATTGGTATCATCTGAAAGCAGGTTTATTTGCCTTGTTTCCGATGAAATAAATGTCCATCTCTCTTAAATAGAACTCAAGATCTTTGCAATTGAAGGAAGTGGGGTCGACTGGTTTCAATGGTGAAATTAACGAGAAAATGGCCTCCTAATTTTGGTAACTCCAATAGATAAAGAGTCCGTGAAAACAGAAAAATGTCATGTTTGGTGCCTATAATCAATGTTTTACAAAAAAATTCACCTGGATATGCGTTTTTACATGTACCTACGAAAAAGAGGTTGAGCTAAAAAATTAAAAATTCAGTACAAATTTCCGAACCGGCTGAAAAATGTCTGTTTCTCAGATTTCTGTATTTTAACGAGCGCTTGATTTCACCACGCTGCCTCACATATCTGTTTGGCTCTGGCCAAAGACTGGCATGGTGTAGAGTAACACTGTTTGTGTTAAGGTCTATGACCCTCTCATTGTATAACAGTGGGTGGTTGGCGGGTGCTCTGGTGTGGTTTGCACCTTCTTCCCTATCAAACGACTGCCGTCCTTAACTCTCCTCCTTCTTTTTTCGTGTGTGTCTGTTACTCTCTTGTAACACCTCTAATCTTTGGGACTTATATGACCTTATCGTATTGTAAGTCCCCGTGGTTTTATGCACCCCGCATAATTTGGCAAAATTTGATCATTTTTTGCATAATTTCTGATTATTTTCCTTTATCATTCTTTGTTACAATTAACTGACTCGCATAATTTCTCAATTTTGGGCTCAGTTTGCATAATTTAAGATTTGTTCTTGCATAAAACGACGGGGACAGGTATTGCAAGTCCCGTAACTCTCTTACTGAAATAGGAAACATAACATGAATAGATTGACCGCTGAGCCTGCCATTTCTTACAGTGCGTCTACCCACTTATACTCATGTCCACCCACACACATGTACCCTCACATCTACCCACACATGTACCCCCACGTCCACCCACACATATTATACCCTCACGTCCTCCCTCACACGTATACCTCCTCGTCCACCCACACGCATGTACCCTCACATCTACTCACACATGTACCCCCACGTCCACCCACACATAATATACTTTCACATCCACTCGCACATATATCCTCACGTCTACTCACACATATACCCCCACATCCACCCGCACCGTATTCTTCACGTCCACTTTTCAAACAAACGAAGAAACAAACAAACAAACAAACACACAAAAAACAAACAAATAAACACAAACACACACGCACACACACACACACACACACACACACACAC
>NW_004798416.1:31057-33140 GCF_000002075.1 Aplysia californica
CCCCACCCCTCCTCGTCCACCCACGCGCATACCCGTGGTACCTCACTGACATTCACACGTAGCCTTGGAGTGACCCACTGCCTCTCGCATTGTACCTGCTAATAAATCACACAAAGGAACAACCCGTTTCGAGTGTAACTTTTAAACAATGGCACCGCGGGATCTCTGTTCCTAATGGGCTCTTGCGAAATACATTCATAGCTTTTCATTGCCTGAAAGTGAAGGAGTAAATCTGTTTTGTTGTGTTTGTTTTTGTTTTCCTCGGTTTAATCAATTAGCTCCAACAATTTTAACTGGCCTTTAGTGAAATTTAGTAATAGCAGCATATTTTTTTCGGAAGATGGGCTGTCAATATTACTGTGAATGGCTAGCGTTAATTGCTGAGCGGTCGGTTTCTTCTTTTTTTTTTCAAGCTTTAAAATTTTTTTTCTTTACTTCCCCTCTGCTGTTTCTGTACGTCTGCCTGTCTTACTTTTTCCCAACACTAAATGACCACTATTGTGTCGATGTGCTTCTCTTTACTCAAACAAACAAGCAAACAAAATTTTGCAAAATTTATGAAGAGCAAAACACCGGTTTCGCAATAGTCAAGTCAAGTGTGTGCAACATTTCTCCTTCCTTGTCCTTCATTTGGTTCTGAAAAATAACGTCAAGTGGTGTGACCCATAGTGAACCAGAATTCACGTCAGAGTGCACAGTCTCTGGTATTATGATACAAATCTACAGGTCATCGGGGGAAAAACGAACAAACACACACACACACACACACACACACACACACACACACACACACACACACACACACACACAGACACACACGCCCAGACAGACACACACGCACACGCGCACACACACACACACACGCACACACACACATGCACACAAAACAGATTTACACCGACTTTGGAAAACGGACTAATGCCGCAAAAAGTAAGTTTTCGAAGAGATCAGTTCACCTGACTCATCACTAACAACAATAATGACCCACGTACGTACCCGTCTCGTCCGTCTGCTGGGACCCTCGTCTTACTTTTTATTTTTACTTTACTTTTTCATCGGGTGGCGTCGGCAGTCTAGTGGTTAGGCTACCGGACTCGTACTCATGAGATTGCGGGTTTGGGGGTTCGAGCCACAGGTCAGTCCGACGTTGTGTCCTTGGGAAAGGCACTTTACACGAACTTCCCACTTGGCTCGGTCCTATCGGAGACGGACGTTAAACGAGGAGGTCCCGCCCCTTAAATAACCTAATAGTGTTGATAGGGGCGTTAAAGTTATACCATTTCACCATTTTCACTTGTTCATCCCCTGTTGCCGTTAAGCGTCGAGGGAAGATGCAGTTTTCTTTGGTAGGCCAGCTCCTCAGCTCTTTCAGTTGTGATATTTTGTTTTCTCAGGGTTTCCTTGACACCCGCAATCCACCTTTTACGTGGCCTTCCCCTGCCTTTATAGCCTAAGTGCTTGGTGCTGTAGGCTCTCGAGGCTGGCTGGTCAGGTGACATACGTAACAGATGACCAAACCATTTTATTCTCTGTCTTTCTATGTAATGCAGGGGGGACTCAGTGCCGATAGCTGCTCTTACCTCTTCATTTCCCTGCCTGTCTCGTCCTGTGATGTCAAGAGTTTTGCAGAGACCCTCATGAAATCCTTAAAAAATCAGCTCCTTTGTCTTGAGTGAAGGGCTTATGTGGAACAACAGGCATTTGACCCGGCTTGACCTTGGCAGGGTGATCAGAGCTCTGGCGGAGAGCTCGCTGGGGAAAACAAATTCTTACGAAACATAAAACAGCCAGCTTATTCAAAGCAAAACGCTCACCTGCGAACTGTTCTTTCGGCTTAACTTTAAGAGCTCTTACATTGTTTTATAGGGACATTGGGACATGTTAACCCTTTCACGGCTGGGCCAGCTTAGTGATCCAGGGGATTCAAAACTCAAAGTACCCTCGAGGGCACTGCATGTAAAGTCTGTGGGGGCGTGAGCTGCCGCATTAGGTATTCCACACACGCATATTCACACACACATACACTCACACACATTGCACATACACACACACACACACACACACACACACACACACACACACA
>NW_004798416.1:33947-37876 GCF_000002075.1 Aplysia californica
TGTTTTGGGGTTGTTTTTTTTTTGTTTTGTTTTTAGCTCAACACCTTTCATCCCATTAAAGATTGCACCTCTGTGTGGATTTTAAATGAAAACCGTTGATAAAAGGCACAAAATGTAAATTTGCAGTTTCCATGGACTCTCAAGCTAAGAACTAAATCAACTAATCTCTGACTGCCATTTTCTCACCAGTTTTACCTCTGAAACCAGGTGACCCCCACCTCCTTCATTCCGAAAAACGTCGGAGGTACCATGTGCAAGTTGCGCTCGTTAAAGATCCCTTGGTGGTCTAAAATCGATATGAGTAGGCTTCAGCCCCCACCGTGCCAAAATTCCAAATTTCCTACCTACTGAAAATGTGAAATGTGTCCCTTGCGCTGATATGACCTCATGCAGTTGCGAGTTGCGAGCGCCCCGAAACACCCAAAAAAATAAATCTTAAATTACATAGCTCATCCACACTTGGCTCGAGAGAGGGAGGGCCATACTAACACTAAACTTAAGTGAATGTCAAGCAGGGGCCACACGATATCGTTCTTGATCTAAATTGTGTCTATGGGTGCGTAAAAAAAACACTTACATTAAAAAGGGGGAAAAAGGATATTATTATTGATCTGTGGGACTAATTAGCCCGCGGGGCGCGAGTTCAAGACCCCTGCTTGTAATCCTACCTATATAATATCCTGAAGCAGTGTGAGGCCGGGCGGTGAGGGGTTAACTGGTGGTACTTGGTTAGATTGGGGGAAGACTGAGAGCTGCCTAATCCGCATGTCCTTAGATTGAACGGTGGCCGGGTTATTTATCGATCTGTTATACACGACATACGACTGTGAAAGAAAATACGAGACTACTTAACTGTGTCATGGTGTAGTGTCGTTACTTGCAGGTGGTTGTTGTCTGGATGACGGTTGTTGTTATTGTTGTAGTTGGTGATGATCTTGTTGTTGTTGTTGTTGTCTGGATGAGGGTTTTGTTATTGTTGTAGTTGGTGATGATCTTGTTGTTGTTGTTGTTGTTGTTGTTGCTGTCTGGATGAGGGTTGTTGTTATCGTTGTAGGTGATGATGATCTTTTTGTTGTTGTTGTTGTTGTTGTTGTTGTAGGTGATGATGATCTTCTTGTTGTTGTTGTTGTTGTCTGGACGAGGGTTGTTGTTGTTGTTGTTGTAGTTGGTGATGATCTTGTTGTTGTTGTTGTTGTTGCTGCTGGTGCTGTTGTTGTTA
Source organism: Aplysia californica (assembly GCF_000002075.1). Lineage (NCBI taxonomy): Eukaryota > Metazoa > Mollusca > Gastropoda > Aplysiida > Aplysiidae > Aplysia > Aplysia californica. The sequence continues at coordinate 35,167 of NW_004798416.1, forward strand.
ATTGTGTTGTTGTTTTTTGTTACTGTTGTCGATATTGTTGTTGTTGTTGTTGTTGCTGCTGGTGCTGTTGTTGTTAATTGTGTTTGTTTTTTTGTTTGTTACTGTTGTCGATATTGTTGTTGTTGTTGCTGCTGGTGCTGTTGTTGTTAATTGTGTTTTGTTTTGTTTTTTTGTTACTGTTGTCGATATTGTTGTTGTTGTTGTTTTTGTTTGTTGTTGTTGCTATTGTTGCTGCTGTTGTTGTGTTTTTGTTGTTGTTGTTGCTGCTTCTGTTGTTGTTGTTGTTGTTTTGTTTTTGTTGTTGTTGCTTTTGTTGTTATTGTTATTGTTATTGTTGGTGTTGTGTACGAAGCAGGCAACATCATGAATCCATCGGATCTCACATCTGATGTATACGAACTAATAGTACATATTTTGTTGCTGTTGTTGTCGTCGTTATCGTCGTCGTCGTCGTCGTCTTTGCTGTTGTTGTTGTTGTTCCTCGCGCAGTTGGCTAGAGGTCACTCTGGTAGGTCCTACTTCTTTATTTTCCCTCTGTTGTTTCTGTATGTCTGTCTGTCTGTCTTACTTTTTCTGTCTGTCTGTCTGTCTGTCTTACTTTTTCTGTCTGTCTGTCTGTCTGTCTTACTTTTTCCCAGCCCCAAAGGACCATTATTGTGTCGATGTGCTTCTCTTCTCTCGAACAAAGAAACCAATGAAGTAAATATTTGTTGGGTTTTTTTTTGTTTTTGTAAAATGTTTTACGGCGCTCGCAACTGCATAGATCATATGAGCGCGCGGGACACACCTAATATTTTCAGTTGGTAGGAAATTTTGAATTTTGCCCGGGTGGCGGCCGAAGCCTACTCTTATCGATTTTAGACCACCAAGGGATCTTTAACGTGCGCAACTTGCACACGGGCCCTCCGAGATTTTTCGCCCTTGTCCGAGAAGGCTAGGTGTAGATCTTTCCTGCCAGAAGATCAGGGGTGTGGCAGAAAGACAGCAGTAAGGAGGAGCCAAGGAGTAGCAGTAGAAAGGCTGCAGAAAGAGTCAGGAGCCCAGAGGATGTGGCAAAGGAGGTGAGGGGGTGGGGGCAGAAAGTGGAATTGAAAGCAGACAACAGAACGTTACGAAGACTATGAGGTCAGATACCAAATGTTCCATCTGCTCTGTGAAAATGATAAAATTATTCCAAGTCGTTATCAAGATATTCAAAGAATTGCGTCCGAGAAAGTTTGACTTCATGTGAAACTCTTTTTTTTTTTACGTCAAATTCCCCTAAACTAAGTACTGAGCAGATAGAATTTTGTAATCCTGAGATAGCGAGTTATCTGAATTACTGCAGTGTAAGAATACTGGAACATGCAATATTTCTAAAATTGTCATTCGGAATGATGGAAATACCTTGTATGTCCGTGACAAACTCCCATCAGAGCTGTGTGATTGCCTCCGGGTTTAATCCAACTGTTATTTCTAGATCTTTATTTCTTGGCACTTCGCTGAAGCAGACAGCCTCGCTAAAAAAAACTGTTCCAACGCTTTAACTCATTGAAGACGGGCTTTCTGGTCATTCGGCGAATCGCTACCTTAGAATTACAAAGTTCTATCTCACATTTTTTGGCCATTCTGAGTTACAAAGAGTATGAGGTCAGAAACCAAATGCTCTATCTGCGCTATCAAAATGGTAAGATTATTGGAGTCGTTATCAAGATATTCAAAGAATTGCAGTCGAAAAAGCTTGACATGTTGTGTAACTTAACGTCAAATTTCTCAAAACCGAGCGCTGATCTGATAGAACTTTGTAAACCTAAGACAGCGACATTTCTATCTATTATCTATTTGTGGTGGCCGAATTTTGCTATTCAAAAGGCTTTTTAATGGCTGCATCGATCGACATGCGGTTTTCGCCAAAAGATTCTTTAAAATATTCTCCAAATCATGACGCTATTCGTTTTTTCAGTTTTGAGACAGTTTTGCTGCAAAAGCTAAATTTCTTTATTTCATCGATCGCTTTTGTAGGCCGACGCTTCTGTCTCAGTAATTTTAGAAAATCCGCCAGGTTTATTTATTTCAAGTCGTACTTCCGTTCGATACTATCGCGCACTGTCGGGCAATACTGAGCACTATTTCAAGTGTGCGACCCGTATAGATCTAGCCTCATGTTTTCTTTTTTTTTTTTTTACTTGTTGCTACATTCCACTGTGATCCTTTCTTTTGATGCCCATCATCGCTTTTTCTGGACTCCTTTGTCAAATTCTTTTTCTTGCTACTGGGAGCAATCAACACGTTTATGTCTGAATCCGTTCATTGAACGGGGGCCCAGCTAGTATTTTATACGCGCTGTTCTGGGCACTTTAAGAACTTCATTACTCAAATTAGATTTTGTTTTCAAGTCTGTTAACCTTTTTTCAGAAATTTAAATGCAACGACAGGTGTACTATGAAATGTCCAAATTCGTATTTCTGATTTTTGTATTGAGGTTTGAAATGTGCCGTATATAGCATTGCCTGCGGTCCGGTGGGTGGTTGGTAGGTGCCCTGGTGTGGTTTGCTTCTTCTTTCCTGTCAAACATCTGTCGTCCTTATCTCTCCTCCTTTTTTGTGTTTGTTACTCTCTTGTAGCACCTCTAGTCTTCGCCACTTATATGACCTTATTGTGTTGCAAGTGCCATAAAACACTTACTAAATCAAGCCTGTGGTCCGCTGATAAGTTATATATATGTATATAT
>NW_004798416.1:41389-43003 GCF_000002075.1 Aplysia californica
CGAGCGTTTGATTTCTCCACGATGCTTGACATTAATTTTAACTCTTCTTATATTGTCCGCGGTGTACCAGTTCAGCTAGTGTTCGACATACAAGTAGCTCGGTTGTTTACAGCCATAACAAAATCTACGAAACCCCAGCAAATCCTTCTGATCTGTAATCAAACTGTATGTTTACTGCATGGGACATTCATTTTGTGCCCAGTCCGGTTTTTATTTTACACGAATAATATTAGAGTTAGTTTTGGAGAAGTTCGTGGTTCAGAAAATTTGGCTATCAAAATTAGTTGCGTGAAAACGTAAAATGGTATTCCGTGTAGTGTAGTAAGAGTTAACTCATCACATCGAGGGCGTTCATTCTGCTCATTCAACGTATTTAAACAGGGTTTTTTTTTTCTCCTTTCTGTTTCCATTATGTGAAATTTGTAACAGGCATGAAGCAACATGCATACTATGAAATATGCAAACTCTTGATTCTGATCTGGGTATGATGGTTCGAAATGTACGGAAAGTCAATTCCTTTGTTCTGATGCTGATTAGACATATTGTGAGAATGCGTGGTGAAATTGTCAAAGTAATCGAAGTGAAGAAACTGGCATTTTCCCGAACGTTCGTGAATTTTTAATCGAATTTTATCGTTATTTTTGGTTTAACACCTTTTATGCCCATTAAAGAACATATTTCTGTGTGGAATTTACTGAAAAACATTGATTAAATGCCCACAAAATGTACATTTTAAGTTTTCATGGACTCTCATGCTAAGGAAATAACTCATCTTTGGTGGCCGTTTTGTCACTAATTATACCTCTGAAAACGGTGACCCCCACCTCTTTCAATCACAAATGTCTCGACTTCTATTCTAGATAAATGGACTTTTTTCATTCTTTCACCCTAAGCAAGTCAAATGAACAAGCTTTAAGATGATACCAATAACTCTACATGTCCAAAAATTGACGAGCGCATGATTCCACCACGTCGTGACACATTATTATGTCTGCTACGTTCCCAAAGAGCTAAGCCCACGATACCGCACCACCAAATGCCGCACAACCGTCGTGTGGAATCCCGCACCATGTCATGCTCCGACTCCAACAATCAGGGCTGACGCACTCACTGGCATGTTGTCGTAATCCGGGATTTTCCAGGTTTCCCGGGCTTTATTGGCTCCAGCTCAGACATCTGGCTACCTCAGGATTGCAACGTTCTATTTGACATTTTTGGTAGTGCTGGGCGGCTAGGTTCCCGATTATTGAATGCTAGGGATCATAGTAATCGACTCCGAACGCAATTACTTAAACTTTCTAATAATGGGATTTCTTCCCGTGGTTACCTGGTTGGTTCCGAACATCTTCATAATTTAGGATAACTTTGATTTTGGAACACTACGCAGCATCACCTTTTATTTTTCAAAAATAAATTCTTTAAAAAGACGATTTGAATTACCTATATTTTTTTTTATTAAAGTAACTGGTAACCGTCGGTTTACGTAAAAAAAAAAAAGAGTCGGAACTTTTCTTCCGTAGCATTAATCGTGGGAATTGGTCAAAGATAGTACAAGACAAGATGGGCCACTTCTCTCTTTGAGCCAATTAAAAAAGTGTCCTCAAAATTTGGTGG
>NW_004798416.1:43345-44155 GCF_000002075.1 Aplysia californica
CAAAACAGACTGCAGCGCCATCTGAAGCAAAGAGCATACTTCCTGCGGACACTTTTTAGGCTGAGTGGCCCATCTTGTCTTGTACTATCTTTGAATTGGTTCCAGAATCGATTCTTGGCCCAGCTCTAAATTTTGGACGGGTTGAATTACTAAAACCATGAGGTCAGAAACCAAGTGTTCTTTCTGCTCTATCGAAACCGTAAGATTATTCGGAGTCGTTTTCAAGACATTCAAAGAATTGCATTCGAAAAAGCTTGACATTCTGTGAAACTCAATTTTTTTTTTTGGTCAAATTTCTCAAACTAGCTGGCACTGCGCTGTGCATAGAAAACTTTGTAATTCTGTGGTAGCGATCTGTGTTAAGAATAGACTTCTGTCTCAAATGGGACTTGAAATCTCACCGTCAAATGAAACTAGCCGCCGAAGAGCTGGGTATTGAGAGTATAATAGGCGATCTTGGTCGCGCGGGCCTTGCAATTGGTGAAGTAAATTCATGTTAGCTTTTAAGCTGAAGAGCTTTCGGCCATTTTCTTGCTTCGCTAAGTGTCTGTTGAGTCAGGGAAATAATGTTCTCTGGAAGTTTTAAATGTGACTGTTAAATGGGAATTGTGAAGTGTTAGCGCGTGTGTGTGTGTATGTGTGTTTGTGTGTGTGTGTGTGTGTATGTGTGTGTGTGTGTGTGTGTGTGTTTGTTTGTGTGGGTATGTATGTGTGTGTTTGTTTGTGTGTGCGTGCTTGTGTGTGTGCGTGTTTGTGTATGTATGTGTGTGTTTGTTTGCGTGTGTTTGTGTGTGTGTTTGCGCGCGTGTG
>NW_004798416.1:45852-46985 GCF_000002075.1 Aplysia californica
GGGTGGGGGCAGAAAGTGGAATTGAAAGCAGACGACAGAACATTGCTAGAGATCAGGAAAGGAGGTGAAAGGAGACAATTTTAGAGAAGAAAATTTTTCGGTCGCTACCCGGATTCGAACCCGGGACCTTTGAATGAGAGGCCAACACCTTAACCTCTAGGCCACGAGAGCTCCCCAACCTCTGAGTCAGAGATGACACCTCCAGGTATCCAGATATCGGTATATCCACTGTACTGATCAGCCAGGAAAAAGAAAACCACGCACACTGCCTCTGGCTATCGTGACTCACTGTATCTATCCGGAGACGTCTCCGACGGAGATAGACCAATCAAAATACTTTGTGCCTTTGGACCAAGTAAAGAAATGGGGTGGGGGTGGGGGGGGGGAAGGTTACAGGGGGCACCTGTTTTAACCCATATTTTGATATTTTAACGTTTTGGGTTTGAATTTTTCTTGAAAATAATTCATTTGCTACGTTTTGGGGGGGCTATATGTGTGATCTGCAGCTAACTATATGCTTAAGTATGACCCCCCAAAGCAGTGCATTTGTGTGCGGGAGTACGTCTCCGAATAGTTCCTGGGTACTCACCGGAGACGTCTCCGAATATCTTCTGCCATCGTGACTGCTTGCTACGGCCGATCAATATAGTTTATTATTGTTCTTCCTGGAGCTTCCTGGTTGATGAAATATAACAATGCATTCATTGATCAACTGTCCTCTCTAAAAAAAATATATATATATAATAAAATCAACAAAATTAAACGAAACAAAATTTGTTGATAGACGCCTGAAACTTTCACGATCATTTAATTTCTTCCGTATTTCCCCAGGTGAGAGCGCCTTGCACATCGCTATCGTGATAGGAGACATGGAGTCGGTGCAGCTTTTGGTGCAGGCTGGTGCTGACGTGAACCAGAGAGCGACCGGCCGGTTCTTTTTGCCCGAGGATCAAAAACAGGGCTACACCGGAACGACCAATTATGACGGTGAGCCTTCAGGTTTTGCTGCTGCGTATTAGTTTCTTGTTTTCTGTTCTAGGGTTTTTATATGAGAGAGAGGGTAGACGACTGAGAGAGAGAGGGAGAGAGAGAGAGAGAGAGAGAGAGAGAGAGAGAGAGAGAGAGAGAGAGAG
>NW_004798416.1:51705-65281 GCF_000002075.1 Aplysia californica
TGTGTGTGTGTGTGTGTGTGTGTGTGTGTGTGTGTGTGTGTGTGTGTGTGTATGTGTGTGTGTATGTGTGTGTGTGTGTGTGTGTGCAGGAATTCTGGCGGTTCAGCACCACCATGTGCTCGGCTCACCCCTTGCGGACCCTGGACTCTATCGGAACAGACGGAAGCACAAGTAAGTTACAGCATTGTGGGTGGTTGGTGGGTGTTTTGGTGTGGTTTCCAATGGCATGCACTGTATTGTTTCTTTTCTCTACGACCAGGGTCACAGTTTTTAGTCTTATACTGTACACACAAGCAGGTGGTTGGTGGGTGCTCTGGTGGGGTTTGCTCCTTCTTTGCTATCAAACATCTGTCGTCATTATTCCTCTCCTTCTTTTTTGTGTTTGTTACTCTCTTGTAACACCTCTAATCTTTGGCCCATATATGACCTTGTTGTGTTTCAAGTGCCGTAAAACTCTTACGAAAAAAATACTACATTATAATATCTCACTGTCATTGTTCCCACCCGTTTATGTACATTAAGTTTTAGTTTAAGTAGTAAAAGTTTTACGACACTTGCAAATCAATAAGGAGGCCATAGATCTATATATGCGTGCCGAAGATTAGATGTGTTACTAGAGAGTGACCAACACAAAAAAGAAGGAGGGGAGATAAAGACGATAGATGTTTGATAGGAAAGATGGGGCAAACCGAAGTAGAGCACCCGCCAACCACCCGCGTGTCTGTACAGTATTATATAAGACAAAAACTGAGACCCTGGCCCTAGAAAAACGAAACAATACAGTGCATGTCGTGGAAATCAATTTGCTGCGTGTTTAACTGTGTTTCATTCTATTGAGGTAACAAAATGTATTAATCCTGCTCTTTTTTGTTGAGGTAACAAAAACATAATATTATTATTGATCCTGCTTTTATTTGTTGAGGAAACAAATTGTATTTAGAATGTTCTTTTCTTTCCTTCCTTTTAATCATACACTCCATGTTAGGTGACAATTCAGTTGTGATGTAACGAATAAAATAGGACAATATAAAATAAATCAATGACGAATTAAATGGATTGTTGGAGAGATCAGTGGGTGGTTGGCAGGTGCTCTAGTGTGGTTTGCTCCTTATTTCCTATCAAACATCTATTATCTTGATCTCTCCTCCTTCTCTTTTGTGTTTGTTACTCTCTTGTAACGCCTCTAATCTTCGGCACTTATATGACCTTATTGTGTTGCAAGCGCTTTTATTTGCTCATGTAACAAATTGTATTTTTTAAATAATTCTCTCTTCTTTTTTTTCTTAAACGTACACTGCATGTTAGGTGACAATTCTGCTGCGATGTAACTAACTGAATATAATGTTAAATGAATCGATGACAAATCCAACAGCTTAAAGGGATCAAACAAATAAACGTTCCTGGACCTGGCAGTGTTACGCTCACTTGAGGCCATACTGTAATAAGACTTTTGGTTGTAAAATGATCGGTTATTACTTGCGTGATGCTTTTGTCTTGGTCATGATGATGATGGTGATGGTGATGGTGATGGTGATGGTGATGATGATGATGATGATGATGATGATGATGATGATGATGATGATGATGATGATGATAATGAGAAGGACAATAACAAGGACAAATCAATGATGGTAATGGTTATCTGGTTAAGTTTGTGAGGAGGTTGATGATGGCGACAACAACAAGGATAATGATGATGATGATGATGATGATGATGATGATGATGATGATGATGATGATGATGATGATGATGATGATGATGATGAATGTCTCTCTGTCAGACTGGGACTCGGCTCTAATGATCATCGTGAACGGAGAGAAAGACGACCATCTGGAGATGTTGGAGGGAGGCGTGATGAGACAGCTGCTGGATGAGAAGTGGAAAACCTTTGCTAAGGTACGTTCATTTTTGTCCCTGTGGCTTTGTTTCTCGCTTTTCTCTTTTCTTAAATTTAGTTTTGGTTTGGTCTGGTTTGGTTTCGTTTGGTCTTTTTGGTCTTTTTTTGTGGGGGGGGGTGTTTGTGGTTTTGGTTTGTTTGTTGGTTTTTGTTTACATTGTTTTGTTTTGCTTTGTTTTTTTCGTTCATGTTTTTGGTTTCTTTTGTTTTTTTGTTTGTATTGTTTAGTTTTGGTTCTTTTTGTTTGGGGGGGGGGGGGTGAGTCTATACCAAAAAATATGATAATCATGAGCTGAATTCAATTAATCGTGAACTCTATACCGAATGTCAAGATACGTCATTCTTGCTTTGAACCTAGGATTTCATGACGTGAGTTTTTGTGTGGTTGCCTAGTATAAAGTGGTGTTGTGATTAGACTCTTCTTTGAATTCATGTGCTGAAGATCTGAGTTCGATTCCCACGTGGAGAAGCTCCTCATCAAGTATGAGTATTTCCACCTCTCTTCTGGGGTGATGTATTGCACTAAGGTTGGGTTGTAGGTGGTTGGCGGGTGCTCTGGCGTGGTTTGTTCTTTCTTTCTTTTCAATCAAACATCTGTTGTCCTGATCTCTCCTTCTTTTTTGTGTTTGGTACTCTCTTGTAAGTTGTGGTTCATAAGACGCATGCTACGTATCCCATGGACAGTTAGAAAAACAAATGAAGGAGTCTTGGTTGAAGCAAATTGTAGAAGACAGCTGGTGACGAATATAAGAAAGCGACTGGCAAATTTCGTCGGACACACAATGCGGAAAAAAGCATTGGAGAATATTGTAACAACAGGCAAGTTTGATGGAAAGAGAGGCAGAGGCAGACAGAGAGAAAAGATTCTGGACAAGATGACAACATGGCTGAGAGCAGCAAGAACGACAGACACCATTTCTGCAGCGCAAGACAGAGTGAAGTGAAGGTCCATGATCGCCCACGCCAGTCGGCAAGGCAGGACAGAGTGAAGTGGAGGTCCATGATCGCCCACGCCAGTCGGCAAGGCAAGACAGAGTGAAGTGGAGGTCCATGATCGCTCACGCCTGTCGGCAAGGCAAGACAGAGTGAAGTGGAGGTCCATGATCGCCCACGCCAGTCGGCAAGGCACCGTATGATGACTCTCTTGTAACTCCTCTAATCTTCAGCACTCATATGACCTTATTGGGTTGCAAGTGCCGTAAAACTCTTACTAAAACTTAGTTTCGGTTGTTCTGAGAGGCAGAGTCACTGCAGCCCGGCTCCTAAATGATCTATATCGTGTCATTGGGGGCGTAAAACATTAATTATGATAAATGACAGACGAGGTAATCATGACTGATATGAGCACGCTATTTCATGAAACTGTTTATCTTGTTAATCACGAAAAATCTCGGAGGATCCGTGTGCGAGTTATCCACGTTAATGATCCGGTGGTTGTCTAAAATCAATTAGAGTAGGCTTCGGCCGCCACCCGGGCAAAATTCAAAAGTTCCTAACTACTGAAAATATTTATGTGTCCCGCATGCTCATATAACCTTGTGCAGTTGCGAGCGCCGTAAGTCACTTTAAAAAAACAACTAAACCCATTAATAAAGAAAGCGCCGTCTGAAACAAGCTTTTATGAAGCCAGTCTCATTGTTAAGATTGATCAAGCTGTTTTGTTTTTCCCTCATTTTTTCTCCTGTCTTTTTTTTGTATTTGTCTTAGGGTTTTTTGTTCTTTTTTTCTTTATTTTCTTTTACACTTTGTACTTTTTTCGTATTTTACTTCATTCTTTTTCCTTTTCTTTCCTTTTTCTTTTTTTCCCCCTTCATTTGCTTTCTTTTGTTTTTGTCAGTGTCTTTCCTCTATGGTTCTTTCCTTCTTTTTTTTTCATTCTATCTTTTCATTGCTTCCCGTCCATTCTTTGTCCTTCTCTCTGTTCTTTCTTTTTCTTTTCGTCTTTCCTTTAATAATTTATGCTTTACTCCTTTTCTTGTTCCATCTTTTTCTTTTTTTTGGGTACTTGCTGGTCTTTTTCACCTTCTGTTGCATTTCTTTTCCTTGATTCTTTGTTCAACCAAGCTCATTTTATATCTGGATACTTCAGGACCGCTTCATCGTCCGTCTCATCGTCGCCATCTGCCATCTCATCGTGTTCAGCGTGGCCATCTACACCAGACCAGCAGGAACCGAACTCCTGTCCTACAGAGGGCCAGTGGACGCGGTCAGTACTGGACCAACCATAGCCTAGCATAGTACTGCCGTAAGCTGACAAAACGCCTTTATTTCTTCACAGCAGTTTCGAGAAAAATGGTTTTTTCTTCGTCAGCGTTACCATTTAAAAGTAAAGTGATTTCTAAATTTGAATTTGAATTTATTCAAAAACAGGTGACAGTTTCACTTTAATATTTTTAACACAAGTAGGGTAACTGATCAGGCTTTCGATTTAGCGAATAAGAAATGTTGGCGGCAAAGTAAAAAAAAAGGCGTTTTGTCAGCTTAGGGCTGAATAATAGTTACTGTTGAACATAATTAGGCTAACATATTAAAATAATCGTTATGTACGTAATAATACCTAACATTTTCATGCACACCTTTTTCTACTACGAGTATTATGATGGCGTCAATTTGATAAAAATGGACAAGGAACCCCCCAAAAAAAGAAAAAAAGTACCATATTGAGCACTACTCTAATGTCCAAGACAAATACCTGAGAAATTGAATGCCCCTTCCACTTTCCTTCTAATCTTTTTTTTTTTAACAACATAATGACATTGTCCAAGACATCCACTTTTGTCTTCAACAATGGGTGGCGATCTCAGACAATATAAACCGTATATATCCTCAACTGCAATGATATTTGTTTTCTCTAGAAACCATTTTGCTATAATGCAACCTGTGCCTTTGGGAACGTGCAATTAAATTACGCCTGGCTCATCATGACAAGACAAATTTACTGATTTCACACATCTTTCGTGGGAAATATATTTCTGGCCAGGTTGCGGAAAATCCCGCTTAATCCATTTCCTGGGTAAATGTTTGTTTATAGCTTTTGTCCTCGCTTAAATGGTTCTTTCTGTAAAATGTTGGCTCCTATTTATTATCTCTTTTTTTCTGAAAGAAATAGATGTAGATAAGAAAAAGAAGGACATTGGTTTATGTCTATGACGTCAAGTGTCTATTGCGCAGATTGCCTCTTTTATGTTGTGCAGAAGTTGAAATGATATGTGAAGGGCGCTGGGTGAGTTACTTCTCAGATTCGAGACCAAAGGAACTTGATACGTCATGCTTATAGGTGAAGTTTATACATTTTATAGGTATGAAATAATTAAAGGCTCATTATACTTAAAGAATATGGCATCAATAGATGCTCTACAAATTTGACCCTAGTGTCGATTTTTGGCCAATATCTCCTTTTGAGAATTACGATATGAACTCATATTGTCAGCACGTCTCATTTTGTTTTCAACTATGTTTTACGTATGTTTAAAAACTAATGTTGGATTATGTGTTCTTGTCTAGCAAGACAAATAATGGGGAATGTATAAGTTTTACAGTACTTCTTTTCTCCATTTTTATGTAAACATCTTTATGATCATCATCGTCATTGCCTTTCTCACCCTGGATCAGAATATAGGCTACGAACAAACACTTCCCACCTTTCCCTATCCTCGACGAGTCGCTTGATGTCACTCCATGTCTTCCCACTTTTCTGTACATTCATTTCCGTGACTCTACTCCAGGTTCCACGCTGTCTTCCCTTTGATCTTTTTTACCCTGTGTGTTCCAATCATTATAACACTTTGCTTGTTATGCAGCGGCTTGACTTCCTGAAAGTGTGTCCAATCCATCGTCAACGCCTTCTTTCCACCTCATCTCGGACTGGGATCTGTCTCATTCTTCTTAGTACATGTACTTCCTCCTTAGTGATATCTTTATGACAGATAGCTCAAATAATGATGGCAATCATTGTATTCACACCCCCAACCCCCCTTACTTTAGGTCCGGTACACAGCTGAGATCATCGTCTGTATAAGTTGTCTCATCACCGTGTTCTACGAGGTCACAGAAATCAGCACACAAGGGATATCCAGCTTTTTCAAAAATTGTGTAAGTTTAGAACCGTTTGTGGTTACTTTTGTATTTCCTTTTTTCCTGCATAGGTTTTTTGGCTTGAGTGAAGCTTGCTTTTCTCTCTCTTTCCCTTTCTCATTCTCTTTTTTATAACCTACTCTCTCTCTCTCTCTCTCTCTCTCTCTCTCTCTCTCTCTCTCTCTCTCTCTCTCTCTCTCTCTCTCTCTCACTCTCTCTCTCTCTCTCTCTCTCTCCCTCTCTTCTACTCTCTCTCTCTCTTACTCTATCCCCCTCTCTCTTAGTCGTTCTTCCTCTGTCGGTCTGTCTGTCTGTCTGTTTGTCTGAATGTCTATCTGTCTGTCTGTCTGTGTTATATTATGTGACGTATGTCTAAGGCGCACATGCATGTGTGTGAAAAGTATCCTTTCACCATAGCACAAACTCACAAAGTCGTGTGACTCACAGTCTTATAGCAGAACTTGCACACCACAAGTGCTCACAGATAATATTTAATAATATGAGATCTCATGGATAGTCGTCTGCTCGAGCTCTTAGACTGAACTCCATCTGTCTGGTGGTCGTTAAAGTGGAAGGTATTTTATGAGGTCACTTTTAATTTTTTTGAAAAAAAAAATGTGTATAGTTATTTTTCGTTTCGTTTATTTGTATTGTCTTTTTTGTGAGTTACTGTTTTGATTTTGATTTAATTAAGTTTAATTTAATTATTTCTTTTTTTTTTTTTTTGGGGGGGGGTCATTTACATACCCTAAATATTCATAGGTGATTAAACAAGGAATTACACACACTTTCCATACAAACGAATTGATAGACCTGATAGTGTAATGAAAAGAAGACTATTACATGTTAATTAAAATGTATTAGGCCCAGGATAAATAAAATACAATTTAAAGCACAAATGATGGCGTTACCATCGCTTGCTCTTATTGTTCATCGATAGCACTTAATAAAAAGACATAGGTATGTTTGTGTTACTGTCGTTTCATTTTGTTTTGTTTTGTATTTTTTCTTTCTTTATTCAACCTGGGTACGTAAAGATTCTCCAATATCACAAGGTATTTTCCAACATTGCTACTCTTTTTTTATGCTAGCTACCAGATACTGAGAAAGCTTTGTTAATATCGTTTGCTTTTTTTCTACTTCTGACCGTAAGACTTTTCCTCTTGGGAAAATGTACAAGTTATATAAAACTTTTAATTTTAAAAAATTAACATCAAAATACGCTTCATGTGTTTGAAAAACTGTTATGTGAAATGTAAATTTCCTTGTAGTTTGATATCATTCACCTGGTCTTTCAAATAACATTGAACTTGGAACTTTCATTTTCCACCATTTATCTTTGGGTCAACTATCCTCTATGTTCTATCTAGCATAAAAATCTATCTTTGTGATTGAGTAAATAATAGTCATATTCAAGTTTGTTTTGTTTTTGTTTCCTAATTCTTTCTATTTATCTAACTGTTAACGTAACTGTTGAGATCGCGTGTCGGCCAGGGCTTTTGTTGAGCTGTTTTTCAGAGTTGTCTTTTTATAAATATTCTCTTTTTAGCTTTCATTAGGCCACCACCTACTATTATTTACTCGGGGGAGAAAGGTGGTCAGTCGGCTACTCCTGAAATACATAGTTCTATCTGCTTATTACCTAGAAATAGTTGGGAAAAATCTCACGAAACAGATTTTGCCCCCTCCTCTGGGCTCCTGACTCTTTCTGCAGCCTTTCTACCTCTACTCCTTGGCTTCTCCTTACTGCTGTCTTTCTGCCACACCCCTGATCTTCTGGTAGGAAAGATCTACACCTAGCCTTCTCGGACAAGGGCGAAAAATCTCGGAGGGCCCGTGTGCAAGTTGCTCACGTTAAAGATCCCTTGGTGGTCTAAAATCGATAAGAGTAGGCTTCGGCCACCACCCGGGCAAAATTCAAAATTTCCTACCAACTGAAAATATTAGGTGTGTCCCGCGCGCTCATATGACCTTATGCAGTTGCGAGCGCCGTAAAACACTTTACAAAAACAACCCCCCCCCCCCCCCACAGATTTTGAGTTTCACAACATGTCAAGCTTTTTCGAATGCAGTTCTTTGAATGTCTTGATTACGACTCAGAATAATCTTACGATTTTGATAGAGTAGATAGAACATTTGGTTTCTGACCTCAAGGTCCTAGTAACTCAAAACGGCCCAGAATGTCTGATAGAACTTTGTAGTTCTAAAGTAGCGCAATGTTTGTTGAGCAGTCTGCGGTATAAATCGCCCTGATAGTTCTCAACGCCCTGGTAGTTCAAAACGCCCTGATAGTTCAAAACTCCCTGATAGTTCTCAGTGATTGCAAGGTACATGTAGTTCCGGTCGGGTCTTGTTGTTGAAGGTAATCTTTGTTTCATTTAGTAGAGGTTTTACGGCGCTCGCAGCTGCATAAGGTCATATGAGCGCCAGATGAGGTGTTACAAGGGAATAACAAACATAAAAAGATGAAGGGGAGATAAAGACGATAGATGGTTGATAAGAAAGAAGGAGCAAACCACACCAGAGCACCCGCCAACCACCCACGAACGTATCTACTACCAATGGTGTGGCAATACAAGACAAAGCTCAATAAAGCTATTCCTTTATTCCTTTACCTACCCCCCCCCCCCCTATACCTTTACCGAGTTTTTTCACCGGGGCTTGAGGGGAAGGAAGGGGAAAGCGGGGTGGGGTGGGGGTTGAAGTGGAAGGAAAAATAGGGGAGGGGGATGACATAGAATAGTGCTGAAACAGCAAGAGTCAGTCTTAACCCGTAGCTAGTCACACAAAGTTGTAATATCTGCTAGTTTGTTCATGTCTATTTAGTGCCGTTGAATTTTATAGAATCGAGACTTGTTGGTACATGTATTTGTTCATATGGACAAAGATAGTACATAACAAGATGGGCCACTCAGCCAAAAAAGTGTCCGCCGGAAGTCCGCTCTTTGCTTCAGATGGCGCTGCAGTCTGTTTTGAAGCTCTCTTTCGTTTTTCCAGAAAAAAGAATAGGAATAGCACCTCCTTGCGTGCGCAGATCGACTGCTGTTCATCAGCAGTTCGGGTTCGTTCAGTGCGGAGTTTTAGGTTTTTAAATTTTAATGACCTCTAGCCTTTCATTCTAAAGTCAAATTAAACGAAGAAAACAGTCACCCTTTCCTCCGGAAGAGGTTTTTTTTTCTTTCAGCGCAACCATTTAATAAAGCGTTCTTTTGGAATTTGAATTCTTACTTATTCAAAAACTTGTTAGTTTCACTTTGATTTTTTAGACACAAGTAGGGTAACTCTGTTCGCAAAGGGTGCGCATTTGTGAAGAGGGCGCCACCGAATTTTGAGGACACTTTTTTAATAGGCTCAAAGAGAGGAGTGGCCCCTCTTGTTATGTAGACTCTTTGGTATGGAGCAAAGTGCGTCATTGTTTACATCAGCCAGTGGAGCGTTTAGAGCGTGTGCATTGATGTGCTTCTGCAGAGTAAGTTTTCTGTTTACATTGAACGTTATACGAACATTTTATTGACTCACTTTTGTTAACATTTGGGACGAATCGTGGTGAAATCAGGCGCTCGTCAAAAATAATAAAATCAAAGAAACAGGCATTTTCCCCCGCCAGTTTCGCCATTTTTATCGAATTTTTGTTAGTTGTTCAACACCTTTCATGTCCATATAAAAACACATTTCCATGTGAATTTTTACTGAAAAACGTTGATTAAAAGTAAGAAATATGTAATTTTTCAGTTTTCTGGGACTCTCAAGCTATTGAAGTTAACAAACTTTGGCGGCCATTTTCTCACTAATTCTACCACTCAAACTTGTCGACCGCACCTCGTTCAATCGCAATGATCTCGACTTTTGTTCCAGATAGATGAGTATTGTTTCATTGAAAACAGGGCAAATACATAAGCTTTCAGAGGACACCAATAACTCCACATGCCCAAAAATGGACGGGCGCCTGATTCCACCGCGTCCTGACACATTTACTTTTCCGATCCAGCGGCCATCTGAGTTCTGGCCCTCGGGTCACGCCAGTAATTTTGTGTAATAAAAGATGACTTTTTTTTTCATCACAAAGTTTCCAGTTCCCTGTATTGGTTCTCTGTCGGTGCCTGTGGTGTGAAGGTCTGGCTCTCTGCCGATAAACGCAGAGCACGGTATTTTGATTTCGGAGTCCGCATGTCGTTTCCTGAGTCTTCGTCTGTTTTTTGGGGGGGGGGGTTAGGTAGGTGTTTTACGGCGCTCACCACTGTATAAGGTCATATGAGTGCGCCGGACACGTTGAATAATTTTTCAGTTGGTAGGAAATTTTGAAGTTTGCCCGGGTGGCGGCCGAAGCCTACTCCTATCGACTTTTAGATCCCCAAGGGTTCTTTAACGCACGCAGCTTGCACACGGGACCTACGGAATTTTTCGCCCTTGTCCGAGAAGGCTAAGTGTAGATCTTTCTTACCATAAGATCAGGGGTGTGGCTGAAAGGCAGCAGTAAGAAGGAGCCAAGGAGTAGCAGTAGAAAGACTGCAGAAAGAGTCAGGAGCCCAAAGGAGGTGAAGGGGTGGGGGCAGAAAGTGGAGACGAAAGCAGACAACAGAGCATTGCTAGAGAGTAGGAAAGGAGGTGCAAGGAGACACTTTTTAGAAGAAAAATTATCCGTCGTTACCTGGATTCGAACCCGGGACCTTTGAATATAATTATGCTGTGTCTCAGCCAGCAATAGCCTGGCAGGTGGGATCGAAATTAATAGACCTGTTTCTAAATAATATACTTATACTATTTTGTCAACGGGGGCATAAAATATTTGCAATCCCAGCTGGGGTTTTATTTAAAGAGACAGTAATAATTGAGATATCGATTCCACCTGCTAGTTTAAAACACGGCGCACATTTAATTTTCTACCTTAGTCTTGTTTCGATATCTTAATATATTATAAAGTGTGGAAATGTTTTGAAAATGTTCAAAAGAAGAGGCAAATTTGTGCTTAATCATGATGATTATAACGCAAGCATTTGATTGTAATCCTTTTGATCTTTATCGGGTTCAACGTTTTCCCCATTCCTCATTTTTTCGAGATTGTCATTTGTCTATTGACAAGGCGCTGCCTCTGGCTCCCCGCCTCTTTGAAATCGAACTAAAATCGATATCAGACTCCCACCCTGACCTTAATGCCCTGGTCTCTGAAGGGAGACAACTTGCAATGTTTTGCTTTTTTGTTTTGTCTTTGTTTTGTTTTGTTTTTTGTTTGTAATTTTTATGGAACTGTATCTTATTCTATTATTATTTTTGGTCAATGTTCTTTACCTTGTAAAAGAGTGTGTGGCCAAATTAGGTCAGCCTTTCAGCGATTCTACGAACATGTTTAATTCTGTTTTTAAGATGCACTTAAATAACTTGTATGCAAAAAAACATACGTTCAAATCCCATCCTGGAGAGACTACAACAATGAGTATCGTTCTGCTGATGCACCGTGTCTGTCATTGTTGGCATTTACAGTTGAAGTCGAGGTACCTTCCTTCGAAATGACCTATATTTTGTCGACTAGGGCGTAAAATATTGAGCGAAATAAAAATTAATTTAAAAAGTTATTACGTATTAAGTTACCTTCATGGAAGAATTGTAAATCTACATCCACTAACACCCCCCTCTCCCCCTATGTTATGAATCAGTCTGAGGCTGAAGGGTTTATCCTATATTATTATCACATAATGCTCAGAAAAACAAATGCACGTGCCCTGAGTGCAGTTAACCAGGGTGATTGCTTGCAGACCTGTTGCGCTCTCGTCGACACAATTGGTCACTTTTAAGCTTTTAAGGACAAGCGAGCTAACCCAGATTTCGGAGGTTTCCAGAAGTCTTGACCCACACCAAAAGTTGGCATTTTCCTACCTATGGGAAAAGTTTGGTTCCATTGCTGTGTATATTTGTTTGGTTATAAGGAAAACTCTCCTTGTCTTTTAAAGAAACTGAACAAGGGGCAGAGACGTTACCTTTGATTCTCTCAAAACACCATTTTTTGGAATAGCCCCGTTGTGCTTAATTAAAAGCGACCAATTTAGATCAGCGCTTGTGAACCTGGGCTATGTCGCCCTCTAGTGGACGATTTGATAACATTGTTGTTTGTCTGCGATGATGATCGCCCGGGTTGTGACAGCCGGTATTATTAAACATTTAATGGTGCGTTTTGAAATACATGTACGTGTAGGCACCGCAATCAACCCACTTAAGTCCATTCTTTTTATGTTAGAGGTAAACGAACAACTAGTTTTTGTTGTGTTCTTCCTATCAGAAATCATGAAAAGCAAGAAAATTGTAAGCCATGCACATAGCATTTAACTGTATTTTGGTGATGCTGAAACTGAAAGGGGCATCATTTATAGAGTTTTGAGTGGGTGTAAAAATTTAACATTTTCAAAATTTGGACTTAAGTGGATTGCTTGCGGCAGCAACGGACATGTGGGTGGGAGATATAGACGTTTTATCTTCTTAAAGGTGGCAAAAGTGGACTGGCTGTAGAAAAGCAGACAAGCGCTGGTCTTGATCTATATATATGTGAGGTATCGTACTGAAATCAGGCGCTCTTCAAAATAACTAAATTGGTGAATTAGGCATTTCCCTCCCCAGTTTCGCAATTTTAATCAATTTTTGTTTTTTGTTTTTTTGTTCAACCCTTTTGTGTCCAAATAGAAACACATTTCCGTGTGAATTATATTGAAAAGTGCTGATAAAAAGCTCAAGATGTAATTTTTCAGTTTTCAAGGACTCTTTGGCTACTGAAGTTGCCAAACTTTTTCGACCATTTTCTCGCTATTTTTACCTCTGAAACCAAGTGAACTTACCTCTTTCAATCTCACTTCTGCTCAAGACAGATGGGCATTTAAAAAAAATAAAAAGCAAGATAAATGAACAAGCTGTAAGATGATACCAATAACTCCACATGCACAAAAATTGACGAGCGCCTGATTCCACCGCGTCGTGACACATATTATAGAAAAAATGTGACATAGACCCTTATTATTCTGACCCTATCAATCATGAAAACGGCCATAAATGTGGTTAAAGTAGCAGAAAATATGTGACTATTGGAAGATAATCGATAAGTTCGATCTGCGTGCCATTACGCCATCGGCACGGGTTTCCTTTTGGGAACTGGATGTTGTTCTCAATTAAGTTCAATGCCGATCGAATGACGTCACAGCGAGCGGATCGAAGGCATCGACCGAGGACGCACTGTTCTGTGTGCACACCTCTAAATAGCCCGTCATGGTGCGTAATCTTATTCGGTTCATCTCATAGACTTAAAAAAAAACAAATTAATTAGACATCTATTTTTTTCTCTTGTCCTCTTTTTTTTCAGGTACCATATTAGGGGCATATACCCATTTCCCACTGTCCTCGCATAGAGAGACCAGATTTTGGAACTATTTTGTGTCAGAAACTTGATTTACAACATGTACACAGGGCACGGTCACGCCTGTCACTTTTTGTTCCCAATAAAATTTTGCTGCGAAGCGTGCGCACCGTGGTCGCCCAAGTGAAGGTTAAGCAACTCCTCTCGTTAAAGGTCTTGTCGAGAGAGAGAGAGAGAGAGAGAGAGAGAGAGAGAGAGAGAGAGAGAGAGA
>NW_004798416.1:65804-67606 GCF_000002075.1 Aplysia californica
GGCGGACGAAAAGCGTAGACGCGACTCCTCACACAAAAATAAAAAAACGCGTGCACACGAATATCACACGCATTAGACACGTGCACGGGCACACGCACACACACACGCACACACACACACACACCCTTTGATCCACACACATATATACTCACACACTTGGTATAATAAACTTGCACCCACAGACAGACCCAGGGCCACACATACATAAATAAATAACATGATTGAAAAATGGTGTAGGTTTAACGCCCCTACCAACGCTGTTAGGTTATTTTCGATGCTGAACCTCTGAGTTTTACCTTATCCGTTCGCCCTGGGGTCATTTTGTTGTATTCTTCACTTTTTAGAATACTTCTAGTACGAACATCTCTTTGAAACTTTCAGTATTTCTCAAAAAATCATTGTGACAGACCGCTATGCAAAGCGTACAGATCGGATTAATGAGTAAATTTCCTCTCTGGAAAGTGATGGCACAGAGTTCCCCACGTCATATGGATACGATACTAAAACACATCGTTCGGATTGGGTGAAAGTCCATCTCCGAAAGGACCGAGCCAAATGGGAAACTCGTGTGAAGTGTCTTTCCCAAGGACACAACGTCGGACCGAGCTGAGGCTCGAACCCCCGTACCCGCAATCTCGCCATTACAGGTCCAGTAGCCTAACCACTAGGCCACCGACGCCACTAAAAATGATTGTGAGCAATAATGATGTATGTTTTGATACTATAATATATCGAGTGACTATTCCCAGTGACACTGGGAATAGTTTCTGGGCCTATCCCCAGTGACACTGGGAATAGTTTCTGGGCCTATCCCCAGTGACACTGGGAATAGTTTCTGGGCCTATCCCCAGTGACACTGGGAATAGTTTCTGGGCCTATCCCCAGTGACACTGGGAATAGTGCTTTCCCTAATATATATGGCGTTCTGGTGGCGTTTGCTTTCATTACTCTGATGTCATTTAATTTGCACATCATTTCCTAACCTGCCTCACTGCACCTCATTATTGACTACAACACTCGGGCTTCACTCTCTATCTATATCGTCCTATTTTCAATCCTCAGACTCAAGTTGTAGGAATGAGACTGAGAAAACAGCTCTCTAACACAATGTGTAGTCATTTGTTTTTCTGTTGCCTCAAGTTTTCTCTTGTTTCTATATTCATATGTATTCTTTCTTCCTTAAATTTCACTTTCAGTGCCTAAACCTATACCATTATTTTAGTTTCCAAGGAGTCTCAAGGTCTGAAAGTTACCAATTTTTGGCGGCCATTTTGTCGTTAACTTTACCCCTGAAACCAGGCCAGCCTCCCCCCTTCTATTGCAAATATCTCGATTTCTCTTCAAGATGGACGATATTTTTTTTTACCGAAAGCAAGAAAAATGAACATGCATTCGGGAGATACCATTAACTCTACATGCCCAAAAATTTGCGAGCGCCTGATTCCACCGCACCGTGACACCAGTGTTTTGATTCAAAACAAGTCACACGCTATTGATCCTGTAGAAAAAACAAAGACTATCATATCTAGGGGAAGGAGTTCTAGGGGTTAGACCAGTGGGACAGACAGAAGGGGTGATGTGTGAAGAAGAGATCAATGAGTGGTTGATCTGTGGGCTGGATCAAGGGAGTTGGGTATAGTTTCGGATCTCTGTTGTGATAGTGGACCTGTGAGGCTGTGTGTGTGTGTGTGTGTGTGTGTGTGTGTGTGTGTGTGTGTGTGTGTGTGTGTGTGTGTGTGTGTGAGTATGTGTGTGTCTGTGTGTGTTTCTAAAAGAGACAGAGCAGGAGGGAGAGAGAGAGA
>NW_004798416.1:68748-78748 GCF_000002075.1 Aplysia californica
AAATTGATCGTTCTTCGCCGCTGTTAAATAACTGATGTGAAGTTGGGTTTCTATTTATTATGAGGGGGAGGGGTGGGGGGGTGTATTTGTCTGTGTTTTTAGGGGGGGGTTATAGGGGAGGGGTTGGGGGGTCCTTCTATTTATTTTTAATGATGTAGCCATTTCAATGATGATGATGATGATGATGATGATGATGATGATGATGATGATGATGATGATGATTTTTTGTTTCCTTAATGGGCCCGACGGACTCCACAAAGATATCTTCGAGCGAGAGCGAGGCTCTTTTGCGGCTCCATTGTGAATATGCTTAGCGGCACCTCCACTCTTCCAAATAACTCCATTCGAATTGCCATTGTTCCTGGACATCCTCCTTTTCATGGCCGCATCTTCGGCAACATGGGCTTCATTTGCAAAGTTCTTATACCATCTTTTCCTCCGATGATGGTCCGACCGCAGTCTTGTTAGCTAGCTCAACCTGGTCCCAGCGACATGTGATAGATTTTTGTTCCCCCTTATAGGAGTACCCAGAATACACATCTTCCAGGTGCTGGTACTTAGTTCTACATGGTGGGTCTCTGATTTCCCTCTTGATCATTGGAAAGACTCCTTTGTATGTTGTTGGTCGTCTGTCTCCTTCAATCTCTCTGGCTTCATTAGCCGCTTGGTCTTGATGATGATGATGATGATGATGATGACAATACTAATAAGTCTCAACCTTTTTACTATCTGCTGTATACGATGATGATGATGATGATGATGATGATGATGATGATGATGATGATGATGATGATGATGATGATGATGATGATAATGATGACCACGATTATTGTGAATATTGGAAATATTCTGAAAGTGTAATGCTTCTTTGTTCGGTTTCGATCTTTTCACGTTTATTATTAGATATTTGTAAAAATACTTTGTTTTATATGACGTATTTTGTATGCTATATTTGTTCATTCTTTTGTCACAGTTTTCACTTTGTTAATTTGTTTCTAGGGATGGATGCTTTGTGGTTGTTCTGGTTATAGTTGTAGGCTACTGAAAGTCAGATGGCGAGAGCTGGTTTTCCAATGCAGTGGTGCCCCAACGGTTGCCCCAACCACGGGATAGAAGAAAAAGAAAAAGAAGAAGAAGAAGAAGAAGAAGAAGAAGAAGAAGAAGAAGAAGAAGAAGAAAAAGAAGAAGAAGAAAGTCACCAGATGATTTTTGGTTCCTGTTTACATAATATGAATTAGCTCTCATATGATGCCAATAACTCCACATGCCCAAAGGTTGACGAGCGCCTGATTTCACCGCGTCATGACACATTCCTTGTCTTTTTTCAGGGGTTTTGATCAAACTGGCCCCAACATTGTGATGATGTACTTGATGGTAAAACGGGACGTTTTCCGTTTTTCTCTCATTTACATCATGTTCCTGGGATCCTTCTTGTGTAGGACATTTTCTTGTTTGGGTTTTGTTTGGTTTGGTTTTTGTTCACGACTCACCCACCGGCTGGCTTAACCCCTCACCGATTGATTCGAGTGATTGTTTGAGCTTCTTTTTTCTTTGCGAGACATTTCTAAATTACCTGTTTGGTTCTTTTGTTTGTTGTTGTTGTTTTTTTTGTTTCACGCCTGCACATTGGCATGTTTTTGTTGTTTTTTGTTTGTTTGTTTGTTTTGTTTGTTATTGCTGTTTTTGTGTGTGTGGGAAGGGTGGGGGGGGGGCTTCTTTTCTTTTCTTTTTCTTTTTGTTTTGGCTCGTGGGGGTGGGGGAATGTTATATGTGTGAATGTATTCTCTTGTGGATTTAATTAGAAATTAAAGGTGCCCACTTTTTATAGATCAGAATCCTCAACGAAAGGCGATGATGTGACTTTTTTTTTTCTTCTGTTCTGATTTATTTGTTGAGAGGTAACACTGAGACGATCAATTTTTAATAAAAAGTAATATGAGGATAAGTGTGATCATAATATTTTCACCACCGGCGTCTGTGATGTAGCCGTTAGGTGTTTTTCTCTGTAGCACGCAGGAGACCCGAGTTCGATTCCCGAGTGTGGAGAGCTTCTATCGAGTGTCTCGATCTTTCTGCTGGGATGTTGTATTATCCCTGTAAACCCGGAGTGACGAATGTGTGCATTCATGAATAGTAATTTTATGTTTTTATATGTTTTGGTCTTCGCATTTTTTTGCTTGCTTCGGCATGTAGATTTTGGATTTCGACAAAATATTTCTTGTGACCCCCCCCCCCACCCCCTCACCACACCTACCTTCAAACTCCACCCTCAACCCTCTCCACTACCACCCCCCCCCCCCTTTAAAAAATAAAAACAAGTTAGCTTATTATAGCAGTGCAGTTTTTTTAAAAGATGTTTTGCTTGGAAAAACTTCTTTGACTTTAATATTTAACTAAAGAATGTTTAGTGTGCCCACATTTGGCTCACTGCAGTATGACGTGACAATCTATTGGTGGGTTTTTGTTCCCTTTTTTAGTGCTTTAAAAAGGTCATTATTGATACTATAATTATGCTGAACGCGGTTCCAACAGTTGACAAATCGCCCAATTCATAGCACAAATTTTTATCTTTTTTTTCAATCTATCGTACTTACCACCAATAAATAAATGTTTGACAATAATTGTTTGTGAAAGTAGACGCCACAAACTTCAGGTTTCATCTTTCTCAGACAATTGTTTGTATACAATACTGTTGTAAAGTGCAATATTTTTTTTAATAACTTTTTGTTGAGTTTATATGAATTCAACCCTGTTGAAGTTTTCTAAGAATCTAATTCATGTTGTTAAAGTCGGGTTTCTTACCCTTCGAAGGGGTGTTGACATCAACAACAGAATAGAATAGATTTGTGACGCATGCTGACAAAATGAGTTACTTCTCGCAATCCACAAATGGAGATATTGGCCAAAAATCGACATTAGGGTCAAACTTGTAGATTTTCAATTGATGCCATATTCTTTTACTATAACATGTCTTTTATTGTTTCATACTTATAAACTGTAAAAACTTCACCTATAAGCGTGATTTATCTATTTTGTTAAGGCTTGAATCAGAGAAGTAACTCATTTTGTCAGCACATTTCACATTTACTGTACTGAATAATGGATTCATAATACTGAATAATAGCTATCACAACAGTGGCAAGTTGCTCTGAAAAAGTAAAACAAGTTATACGGTAAAGTCATCTTAAAGGCTTGCATTAAAAAATAAATAACACGGCTACTCTAGGTTTGTTTTACGAGTTGAACATGCCGTATTCTAAGGATTGAAATAGTTTTAAATGGGTGGGGTTTTGAAAGTTTGAAAGTTGTGCTATTAAATTTCCTTTGAGTACTTCGGTGTCACGACACTAATATTACGTGTATTATTATTGTGGAGGCCTACGTACACCTGGAATGAAGCGCTAGGTAAGGGCAGAGAGTTTAGAGAGTCTGGTAAGGGTGAGACGGTCAGACGGTTAGTGTTAGAACGTACAGGGTAGCCTAAGGGGAATGAATTCCTTAATCGACCACGGCCGCTGAGATGTTTCCTCTCTACTTCCCTCCCTTGGATAGTAGGTCGTCATTCACCTTGTCGTTCTGACCGGCGTCTGTGGTGTAGTGGTAGGGTCTTTGCCTAACTCAGAGAGAGAGACAGAGAGACAGAGAGAGACAGACAGAGAGAGACAGACAGAGAGAGACAGAGCGAGAGAGAGACTCACAGAGACACAGAGAGAGAGACACTCAGAGAGAGAGAGAGACACTCAGAGAGAGAGAGCGAGAGAGAGACAGAGACAGAGAGAGACAGACAGAGAGACAGAGAGAGAGACACTCAGAGAGAGAGAGAGAGAGAGAGACAGAGAGAGAGAGACAGAGACACAGAGAGAGAGACAGGCAGAGAGAAAGAGAGACAGACAGAGAGACAGAGAGAAAGACAGAGAGAGATAGAGACAGAGAAAGAAAGAGAAAGAGAGAGAGCGAAAGAGAGAGAGAGAGAGAGAGAGAGAGAGAGAGAGTGAGAGAGAGAGAGAGAGAGAGAGATGGGGTGATACTAAGACAAAGTAACGTGTAAATTCTGGACAAATCCCCGTTTCTCGTCCTTGTCCCAGATTTAGAATATAACTAGCTGGGTCCCCTTTCGATGAAAAGAATGATCGGCGCATTAACATCACCTGAAAGTCATTGGCCTATTACATTTTACACTCTACTGGAAAGGAGCAATAAATCTTGAGAGATGCAAAAAATTAGAATGTCAATGTCTAGATCTAGAACTCTCAACAGCAACAAAAATGCGCCTCCGCATATCACATCCACACCGGGTTTTCTAAAATTACAGAGACAGAAGCGTCGGCCTACAAAAGCGATCGGCGAATTAAAGAAATTTAGCTTTTTGCAGCAAAACTGTCTCAAAACTGAAAACAGGTAGGTCGTCATGATCTGGAGAATATTTTAAAGAATCTTTAGGCGAAAACAGCATGTCGATTGATGCAGCCATTAAAAAGCCTTTTGAATAGCAAAATTCAGCCACCACAAATAGATAATAGATTAGACCTACTTCTTTCTCGAGGTCGGATCCAGAGACGGGGTTTTATTCGAGCATTTCTGACTGTCTTTAGGGATTTTGTAGCCCGCCGGACACGTGTTGGACCTAACTGAAAGGTTCAGGATCGAAGCAGCCTGCCTTCTAAATAATCTTATACTTATTGTTTCTGGGGGTGGGGGGGGGGGGGGGTGGACGTTTAGATGTAGGTGGTTGGCGGGTGCTCTGATGTGGTTTGCTCCTTCTTTCCTATAAAAAAAATCTATCTTCTTTATCTCTCCTCCTCCTTTTTGTGTATGTTACTCTCTTGTAACACATCTATTCTTCGGCACTTATATGACCGCATTGTGTTGAAAATGCCGTAAACCTCTTAGTAAAACTAAAAACATTCAGATTGGTGATCATTTTTCTACCTTGTGCTTTAGTTTAGGGTTTGTCATTTTATCAAAGATTTTTCTTCTGGACCGGCTCCATTCCTGCAGTGCGAAAAATCTCGATAAAAGATGGGTGACTTTACAGCGCGAATGAGTGAATTGAATGTCATGTCTTTGGCAGACTAGACGATCTGACACCTGCAGAAATGCTCAGTCTCGCCAAGCGTGTCCACTCTTTGACACACTAACATCACAAGCAGACTGCCAAAACTCATATTGGCGTTTACGTTTGGTGTACATCCATGCGCACATGAAGTGTGCTAACAAAATGAGTTACTTCTCTGATTCAAGCCTTAAGAAAATAGATAAATCACGCTTATAGGTGAAGTTTTTACAGTTTATAAGTATGAAACAATAAAAGACATGTTATATAAAAGAATATGGCATCAATTGAAAATCTACAAGTTTGACCCTAATGTCGATTTTTGGACAATATCTCTATTTGTTGATTGCGAGAAGTAACTCATTTTGTCAGCATGCGTCACATATACACACAAGAGAGCACATTCACATATGCTCACCGCCCCACAAACGCTATCACACACACACACACACACACACACACACACACACACACACACACACACACACACACACAAACACACACACACTCACACACACACACAAACACACACTCACACACATACATGCACAGACACACATGCTCACATACACACTTACGGACACACACACATATACGCGCACTCACACATTCACACATACACACATCACACACACACAAACCCACACAGACAGGCACGCTCACACTTACACACAGACACACATGCACGCACGCACACACACATAATTATTCTCTCTCTCTCTCTCTCTCTCTCTCTCTCTCTCTCTCTCTCTCTCTCTCTTTTTTTTTTTTTCTCTCTCTCTTGTCTATTCTACCTCCAAACAATGAAACAAAGCTCTGTTTTCCTTTTCCAGACAAGGTGCCGTAATATTTTATATCGTCACCGCCCCCCCCCCCCCCTCCTTAAAAATAACACACACACCTTACTCCTTTACACTTTTGTACACCACTTTTGACAAACAACGAATTGACTGTTGAGTGTATGCATTTGTGAAAATGAAATGGTATGGGTTTAATGCCCCTATCAACACTATTAGGTAATTTAAGGGGCGGGACCACCTAGTTTAACGCCCGTCTCCGATAGGACCGAGCCAAGTGGGAAGTTCGTGTAAAGTGCCTTTCCCAAGGACACAACGTCGGACCGAGCTGAGGCTCGAACCCTCGAACTCGCAATCTCACGATTACGAGTCCGGTAGCCTAACTACTAGGCTACCGACGCCACTTGTATGCATTTGTGCAGATGCAGTATAATAACTATAATATGTCTATGGTTGTGTGTAACCTTTACAAAGTCGCTACCCAAGAATTACAACGCTCTATCTGATCAGTACGTAGTTTTGAGAAATTTGGCGTTAAGAATTTTGAGCTTCGCAACTGTCAAACTTTTTCAAAATGCAATTCTTTGAATATCTTGCTTGATAATTGAGAAATTTGGCGTTAAGATAAGAATTTTGAGCTTCGCAACTGTCAAACTTTTTCAAAATGCAATTCTTTGAATATCTTGATAATTGAGAAATTTGGCGTTAAGAATTTTGAGCTTCGCAACTGTCAAACTTTTTCGAAATGCAATTCTTTGAATATCTTGATAACGACTCCGAATATTTTTATAATTTGGATAAAGCAGATAGAAGATAATTTGGTTTCTGACCTCACGTTCTTATAGTGACTCAAAACAGTGGCAAATTTTAATATCAGATTGAGCTTTGTGATTCTAAGGTAGAGAAGTGTGTTCCCTTCACCCTGGCCAACATGACACACCTGAGACAGCTGACACGCCTGACTCACCTGACACGCCTGACTCATCTCGCACACCTGACTCACCTGACTCGCCTGACTCACCTTACAATGTCTGACTCTTCTGACACACTTTACACACTTTACACACCTCGCTCCTGACACACCTGACTCATCTGACACACCTTACACACCCTTACACTCCGTACACTACTGAGACACCTGACACACCTGACACACCCGACACACCCGACAGTGACACACCTGACTCACCTGACACACCTGACACACCTGACAGTGACACACCTGACTCACCTGACTTACCTGACACACCTGACTCACCTGACTCACCTTATACACCTGACACAACTGAAACACCTTACACTTCTGACACATCTGCTACACATCATACACTTGACTCACCTGACACACCTGATACACCTGATTTACCCTACACACCTGGCACACCTGGCACTGTGTTGTTTGTCTCCTGCAGGGGCCATCACGTCACGGGCCCATTTGTCACCATGATCTACAAAATGTGTGCCGGAGACTTGCTCAGATTCGCCATCATATATTGCATTTTTCTTGTTAGCTTTACTGAAGGTAAGGCTCACATTTGCCTTCATAAATTTCATTTTTCTGGTTAGCTTTACTGAAGGTAAGGCTAAGATTTGCCATCATATATTGCATTTTGCTGGTTAGCTTTAATTACGGAAGGTAAGGCTCAGAGTTGTCATCATATAGATCTATTGCATTTTTCTTGTTACCTTTACTGAAGGAAGGCTCACACTCGCCATTATATTGCTTTTTTTGTTAGCTTTACTGAAGTTAAGGCTCAGATTTGCCGTTATATATATTGCATTTCTTTTGGTTAGCTTTACTGAAGAGAAGTGCTCAGATTTACCAGCGTATTCATATTTTTCTGAGATTAACAGAAAAATGAAGTTCAGATTCGCCATCATTATGTACTGCATTTTTATGAAATTTGCCTAATGAATAAGGTTCAGATTTGCCATCACATATTGCATTTTTCTAGTTAGCTCTACTGAAGGTAAGG
Organism: Aplysia californica; assembly: GCF_000002075.1. Taxonomy (NCBI): domain Eukaryota; kingdom Metazoa; phylum Mollusca; class Gastropoda; order Aplysiida; family Aplysiidae; genus Aplysia; species Aplysia californica. The sequence goes on from NW_004798416.1 coordinate 76,575, forward strand.
CTCATATTTAATTTGTCATCATGCATGTTTCTGGTAATTGAATATGGAATGTGAAACTCAGATTTACCATCTTAAGGACATAATATTACATTTTACAGAAAAAACTAAAGCTCAGACTCGCCATCACATGCATGTTTCTGAGATTTACAGAGAGTAATCGCCAGATTTACCATCATATTCATATTCGGAGATTTACAGAAGGTAAATCCAAATTCTGTCTCTCTTTCATGAGGGTTCATCACTTCTTACAGGTTTCTTTTTCCTCTTCCGGGATGTGAAGCTGGAGAAGGGAGTGACAACCGGTGAGGAGGAAAAGTTCTCCTCCCTTATAGAGACAGTCCTCTACCTCTTCCAGATGACGCTCGGAGAGTTCAAGGTAATGTTGGGACTGGCATTTCTATAATATAATAATTATAGACAGCATTTGTACAGCGCGAATACCCACTCAACAGCAAGCTCTATGCGCTTTACAATCTATACTATTACTATTACCCCAGCAGACCTGAGAGCATTCTGAAACAAGCTCAAATTTCTAGGAAGAATACTGTGCTAGCGGCTATTTATAGGCACTAAAACACACTATATTTATATATATATATATATATATATATATATATATATATATATATATATATATATATATATATTTATGCGAAAACATAATATCACAACTGAAAGAGCTGCGGAGCTGGCCTACCATAGAAAACTGCCTCTCCCCTCGACTCTTAAGGGGGGGGAGGGGGGGGGCTACACCTGGAGGCTATCTCGCTTATTACTGGACTGGATTTTACCAAATTTCACACATATAACAAGCATAGTAAGGAGTCTTAAAATCTGCAATCAAATTTGAGAAAAAAGTTTTGTTTCCATAGATACGCCGCCATATTGGATTTTATTGACATGTCTTACGTAATGAATACCGCACTTATGGCTCGTGGAAATTGATTGTTTTTTTGCATGCGTGTTTACAAACATTAGATCAAAAAATGTGTGTGTTGTTTTTTTCCTAAAGGAATTAGAAAATTTTTTATGATTTTTTTCCTGAGGTAGCATTCAAGTTTGCGAAAAATCCGTGAAAATCCACACTCCAGACACCACCAACAAAAATCTATTCCATATATCGAAAATTCAACAGACAAATTTTTAGTATTACCTTTTCTCTTCATTCTGTGAAAATTTCATGAAGATTGGATAAAAAATGGTGGAGTTATTAAAAAAAGTATAGAGAAAAGTCGCGTTTTGAGAAAACGGCCGATAAAGAAAAATAAAATACTGACTTTATGAGGAAATGGCGGTTACAAACATGCCCGGTATGGGAAAAAATTAGGTTTTTGGGGGTTCTCATGCGATGAAATAGTTGTAGGAGAGGCTGAGGAAGCTAAATATGCCTACAACTCAAATTCCATGATTTTGAGCCGAATTTTGACTTTGGAGGTGTAGCCCCCCCCCCCCCCTTAACGGCAACAGAGAATGAAAAAGTAAAAGTAAAGTAAAGCACATGTGCCGACATGGAGACGATGCCTTCTTTTTTGGTTGTTGTCTATCTTCTTGTGGGGGGGTTTTGTAGTCTTGTTTTTCTAGTCCTTGCTCTTCTTCACGTTTGCTGTCTTGTTCTTTTTCCCATTTTTCTCCTGCTTGTTCTGTTTCTTCTCCACCTCCCTCTGCTCCTCTTTCCCATCCACCTACTCCTCCTCCTTCTCCTCCTCCTCCTCCTGCTTCTCTTTCTCCCTTTCCTCCTCCCCCCCCCCTCTTAATATGTTTGACACATGCACACACGTATACTCTCTCTCTCTTTCTCTCTCTCTCTCTCTCTCTCTCTCTCTCTCTCTCTCTCTCTCTCTCTCTCTCTCTCTCTCTCTCTCTCTTTCTATCTCTTTCTTTCTCTCTGTCTCTGTCTCTCTCTGTCTCTCTCTCTCTCTCTCTCTCTCTCTGTCTCTCTGTCTCTCTATCTCTCTCTCTTTTTTTCCCCTCTCTCCCCTCTCTCCCCGTCTCTGTTTAACCTGTGTGTATCGTGGACTTTGCATTTTTCGTCATCAATCACTGTGGATGTTTGTTGGGTGGTCTGATGTGGTTTTACTCCTTCTTTCCTATCAAACTGCTTTCATCCTTATCTTTCCTCCTTGTTTTTGTTGTTTTGTTTTTTGGATATTTCACTCCCCAATTATACCTCTAAT
>NW_004798416.1:83748-89752 GCF_000002075.1 Aplysia californica
TTCCAAATGGGGACATGCATTGGGTTTTTTACAGTTTTTTTGTTTTTGTTTTTTTTCTTGTAGAGAGGAAGTAGAGGGGAGAAAGGTCTGATCAGAGTAACATTCACATTTTAAAGGTGTACTTTGCAAATGAACAGATGTGAAGTTTTTGAAAGGTTTAATTCACTGCGTACCCATGTCGCATATATTCTTTGATCAACCTTTGGTTTCATCTACCTACTTTTGACACCGTCTCAATAGTTTTTGAGTTCAGATTACTCTTTAGTGTGTTATTACCGCAGCTATGTTCATGACTCGAAGTCAACCACGTCACAGTGGTTTTAAAAAAATATTTGTGAGGCAGCGTGGTGGAATCAGGCTCTCGTCAAGATAATCAAAATGAAGAAACTTGGTTTTTTTCGCAGGTTTGATAATTTTTATTTAATTTTTATTTTTTGGCACAACACCTTCCATGCCCTTTAAAGAACTCATTTCTGCGTAGATTTTTCTGAAAAACGTTGATTAAAGACACAGAAAATGTAAATTTTCATTTACCCCAGACTCTTAATCTAAGGAAATAACTATCCTTTGGTGGCCATTTTCTCACTAATTTTGCCTCTGAAAACAGGTGACCCCCACCTCCCACTTTCATAAATATCTCGACTTGTATAAATGGATACTTTTTTCATCCAAATAAAGACAGGTGAACAAGCTTTAAGATAATACCAATAACTCTACATTCCAAAAAAATTGACGAGAGCCTGATTCCACCACGCTGCCTGACATTTGCAGAGTATCTTTGTCTCTATGCAAGGTCACAGTACCACACACAACTCGTACTGGCCTTGACATTTCCTGTTAAAGATGTCATACAATATGTGAAGTGTGCTGACAAAATGAGTTACTTCTCTGATTCAAGCCTTAACAAAATAGATAAATCACGCTTATAGGTGAAGTTTTTACAGTTTATAAGTATGAAACAATAAAAGACATGTTATAGTAAAAGAATATGGCATCAATTGAAAATCTACAAGTTTGACCGTAATGTCGATTTTTGGCCAATATCTCCATTTGTGGATTGCGAGAAGTGACTCATTTTGTCAGCATGCGTCACATATCATATCATAGCTGACATCTGTTTTTCTCTGCCAGAATTGGTCTCACTAGCCACAGCAGAAACTGCAAGACTTCTCAATTCTTATTTCTTTTACTTAGAAATATTCCCTGAAGATGCATTGATCATCATCAGACTTTGACAGACGAACTATTAGATGTACTTTTACAAAGAAAATGGTGAAGGTGGTTCATTTCAACCCAAAACATCCCGGTCTTTTTTCCGGCACTTCTTTGAATATTGTGTGCCTAAATGGAAAGGAATAAAATCAAATGTATGCAGCTCTGATTTGAAGCTAGTAAGCTATGCTGTACTCCAACTACACTTAGGAAGGATCGGAGAAAAATGGCTTCCCTCTTTAGCCACGGTCAGAATGTGGGAGAGACTGTGTTGAGTGAGTGGCACTTCACCAACTGGGGGAATTGCTCTGCTTCTGTTATTGAGACATCAGACTATGTGTATAACCTCAGCCTGCCCAGGATAACCTTGTATGATGAGACATTTTGAGAGACCCTACACTACCTCAGGAAAGATGTTAATGTGTGTTTTACTGACACGTATGTTCCATTCACAATGCTTAACTCTTTATCTCCGGAGGGAGTAAACTAATACTTACCCTTTTTGGTACCAAATCTCAGTGTGACATATACGTCACTCAATTGGTTAAGAAATCAAAGCAATTGAAACTATTTTGATAGTTCTACATCTGATGAAAAAAACTCCCCGTGAAAGAGTCCTGTTTTCAGCAATTGCGGAAAAATATTTTGACGCCTGAATCTGACACCAAGGAATTTTTTTCTTAGCTGCTGCCAGCGGCTCACCGGCACATCAGTTACATCCTGAGCCGCTGGGATTGACTTGCTGGAGATAAGGAGTTAATGAAGTTAATACACTGTTACTTTTTCTTTTTAAAACCCTGATGTTGACTGTTATAAATACGGGTTACTCTGCCAGCTGGGAATAGGTTTCATGTGTACATAATATTTTGTTATCATGTATTTCACCATGACAAAATATGAAATTTGTTGATGTTTAAGTTGCCAGTAATGACTTTTTTTTATAGTAGATGATTGTAATGTATACCATATTCCTGATACAAACATTTTTCTGCTGTTGTATTGATGAAAAGCCATGCGTTTAAAATTTAATCAAAATGGAATATTTTTGTGAAGAGTACTTGACCATGTACGTACCAACGTCTGTGATCTAACGTTTTAGCTGTTGGTTGTTACACATGGAAGACGTGAGTTTCCTTCCCAGATGGTGGGGGGGGGGGGGGGGGGAGATTTTTAAAAATTGGGTATCACTGTTTTGATACTGTATTCCACTTAATTAACTCTGATTAGCCCAAACAGTCATAGTAGAAGCAGCCCAGCTCCTAAATGATATGGAGGCATACAACACTGAACAGTTAATCTATCTGTACTGTTTGTTAGGGTCAGAGAAGGTCAAACCCCCCGGAGCGGTGCTACTGACTGAAGTGTCTTTAGGCTGTTCCCAAACGGGGGGACATTAACATCTCGAGTTCTTATGCACAGTAGAATTGTAATTGTAAATGGGCTGATTCAGGAATGTCATTCTCTTAAGTATGCCAGACCTGCAACAGTGAACTGCTGCTTTTTCTTTCCTAATCCTTACTATCATAATTTTTCCACTATATCTTTTGTATGTTTGTCACTCTCTTGTGACCCGCTATTTCCGGGGTTCCTTGATAGTCGAAGCAGACCTTGTGCTGTTGAGGCTAGAGAGGTGTGCAGAGTAAGTCTGATTCCCTGTAAGGACTTCTCTGTTGACACCCACCCCTTGGCGCTCATATGACCATGTGCAGTTGCGAGCCCCGTAAAACCTCTACTAAAACTAAACAAAAGAGAAGGTCAGCTTTCTATAAGTAATATGCGAGGCGTGTTGACAAAATGAGTTACTTCTCGGATTGTAGGCCTATGGAAATAGATCATGCATCACGCTTATAGTTATAGGTGAAGTTTTTATAATTTATTTATAGTATGAAATACCAAAAGGCATGTTATACTTAAATATGGCATCAATAGAAAATCTACAAATTTGACCCTAGTGTTGATTTTTGGCAAATATTTCCACTTGAGGATTGCGAGAAGTAACTCATTTTGTCAGCATGTCTCACAAACAGAGGCAGAAAATCCTGACAATCAGCCTGTCAGTACAAGTACCTGGTTTTGACATTTTTTTGGCTTTGTCATTTAAAACCTTGCATTTAAATTCCAACCTTTTTTTTCTATGAGGGTTGAGGTAAACAAGCATCATAATTGTGAACGGCATTGAGAAATGCCAGTATGTAGGTATGTATTAGACGAAACCAGATCTTCCTACCAGGTAGTGTGCAGTTCTCCTTCCATACTGAAGATTTATGTCCCGTTCATGATATTAAATTTTATGATTTTTATTTGAAATGATTCTTGGGTCATTTCAGCTGGGTTTTTTTGAAAGCGGATTATCATACTGAGGCATATACTGTAATTAATGAACACCATAATGACAGAGAAATTTGTCACTCGTCTTATGTCGCTTTGCTACAATTTTCCTGAGAAGGAGAGATATGTTGGTTTGGTTGGATTTAAGCTTTCAACACAAATAGAGAAAGAGAGAGAGAGAGAGAGAGAGAGAGAGAGAGAGAGAGAGAATGAGAGCGAGAGAGAATGAGAGAGGAGAGAGAGAGAGGGGGTGGGAAGAAAGGGACAGGGAGCGGGCACAGACGGACAGACAGACAGACAAGCCTAAGTGCAAAGAGAAACTGACAGAAAGAGAGGTCGACAGACAGACAGACAAACAAACAGATAGACGGACTGATAAGCCTAAGTGCAGAGAAAAACAGACAGACCCATGAACAAATAGATGAACAGACAGAATGCAACAAAGAGTTGTGATTTTTAAATGTTTTCCAAATGACACTTAGTATGAAGAACATTAATTTTATTTTAAAATTCCACACTGAGAAATTTTTTCAGGATAATGCCATATTGACCCTGATCAACGTATATACTATGTGAGGCAGCGTGGTGAAATCAGCGCTCTTCAAAATAATTGGACATTTTCATCAAATTTTTATTTTTAGGCTTTACCTCTTTTATGTCTATACAAAAATATAGTTCCATATGAATTTTACTGAAAAACATTCAATAAAAGCGCAAACTATGTCATTTTTCAGTTTTCAAAGACTCTCTAGCTATTGGAGTTACCAAAATTTGTCTGCGTCGTGACACATAATATACTTTGTATAATATGGCCAGTGTTGGTGAAAGTGTTACAGTTAAGATCTAAATGAAATCAACTTAATGTGCTTATTGATGTATGGCCATGTATCCCTTGAAGGCTTACACAACTTCACAATAACCCTTTTTCCAGCCTGCTCATTTCCAATTTCCTTTGTATGTCCTCAGACAGATAAAACTGCATTGCAACATGTTAGGTGGACCCAACTATCATTGACTTGATGTACCGTATCGCATTCATTCTATCGTGCAGTAATAGGCCTGTAGGTGCATTAATCTTCTTCTTCTTCTAATTCATCTTTAAATGGGCAACCAAGTTTCTAGGCCCCCCCCCCCCCCAGGGCGGTGATGCTGACTGAAGTGTCTTTAGGCCATTCCCAAAGGGGGGATGTTAACTTGTTCTTATGCACTGTAGAATTGTAAATGGGCTGGTTTTAAAATGTCATGCTCATACTGTGCCGGAACAACATAGAGGGAACTGCTGCCTTTTTCATTCCTCATCTTTACTATTGTCCTTTTCCTCTAATTCTTTTGTATGTTTGTCACTCTCTTGTGACCCGCTATTTCCGGGGTGCCTTGATAGTCCAAGCAGATTTTGTGCTGTTGAGGCTAGAGAGGTGAGCGGAGTAAGTCTGATTCCCCATTTGGACTTCTCTGTTGACATCCACCCTTGGCGCTCATATGACCTTATGCAGTTGCAAGCGCCATAACTTACTCAATAGTAATGTTTCCAGTAATAAAATCTTGCCTAGTTACGGGCTACTCTTACATAGGTCCCTGTATAAAACTGTTTATGTGTTAGTGGGTGGTTGGTGGGGGTTCTGGTGTGGTTTGCTCCTTTTTTCCTATCAACCATCTATCGTCCTTATCTCTCCTCATTCTTTTTTGTGGTTGTTTCTCTCTTGTAACACCTCTAATCTTCGGCACTTATATGACTTTATTGTGTTGCAAGTGCCGTAAAACTCTTTTTAAAACAGTTTATGTGTGTGGAAAGCTGTGTGTGTGTGAAGGTTGGGGGTTCGAGTTTCAGCTCTCTCCAACGTTGTATCCTTGGGAAAGGCGCTTTACACGAATTTCCCACCTGGCTCGGTCCTTTCGGAGATGAACGTTAAACTCGGAGGTCCTGCCTCTTAAATGACCTAATAGTGTCGATAGGGGCATTAAACCTGTACTACTATTTCATACCATTTCAAAGCTGTGCAAAACTATTTCATGAAATGCATGCAAAAGCTGGTGGTAATGTGTTTCCTGCTTTTTGTTCCTGAATGTTTGATTGGTCATGATGATAAGTTCAGTTCAGTTTTTATTTGTTGTTTTGGGGTTTTTTGTTTTTTGTTTTTTTTCATCAGCATCAGCATTTAATTTGGTTGCAATGCTAGAAAAAATTGATTTCAACATTATAAACTATAAAATAACACTGCTTTACAAGTGATTGCCTGTTCAAAGCTTTTTATTTATTCTACTTTTGCTCACTGACACATTTATTGTATGGAATGACATTGGCTTTGCTTTTTATTATCCTATCTGATTGTTTTATGGGGAGAAGCCTCCTTTTATAATCTTTTATCTCCCTGAGACATTGTTTGGATAATTTACAGCTCAAATGGTATGACATCATACTACTTACGCCTTGGCTAGTTTAGTTGTTTGTCTCCCCCCTCCCTCC
>NW_004798416.1:89852-92505 GCF_000002075.1 Aplysia californica
CACTCTTCTTTATTCACAATTCCTTTATGGCCCAATCTGTTCACGTTATTTTACCAATGATAATTCTTGTCATTTAACAGCTGGGAAATATTTCCAGATAGCAACATGCTGCTGTACACCATTATAATATTATATTATGTGTTATAGAAATATTCAGTGGCTACTTGCTAATTATAAGATTTTGATATGTGTTACGAGCTGCATATGACAGTGTTCTGCTTTTTATATCTTTACTTACTTTTACTTTTCTGATCCAGCGGCCATTTGGGTTCTAGCCCTTCGGTCTGTCGATATGGCAAAGAATCTGCTTTTTATATAATATGTTCAATATTTTTTATGGTTGTTTTTGTCGTTCATGAATAGCTCAAACACGTTGTAAGTTTCAGCATTGGTTATGAATAATAATATAATGCTTGATGTTGTTATAGGCCCTACTGTAAGCCTACATGCCTTCTACCAAAGACTTGTGACACAGGGTCTTGAAATTGATCTTGAGAATGCTTGGAATGTCATAATCTTTGAGTTGACACAGTGGACTGTGATATTCTTTAACTGTCATAAATGGAAACGTGTGTCAGGCGAAACGAAATGTGATTGCTCATGTTCTGACTCTTTGGATACTATTACTTCACCCCCCGGTGCGGTGCTACTGATTGCAGTGTCTTTAGGCCATTCCCAAAGGGGTGACAGGGTTAACATGTTCTTATGAACAGCAGAATTATAAATGGGCTGATTCATCAATGTCATGCTCATAACTGTGCCTCCAAATCCTTACTATCGGCATTTTTCCTCAACTTCTTTTTTATGTTTGTCACACTCTTTTGACCCGTTTTTTCCGGGGTTCCTTGATAGTCGAAGCAGACTTTGTACTGTTGAGGCTAGAGAGGTAAGCAGAGTAAGCCTGATTCCCTGTTTGGACTTCTCTGTTGACATCCACCCTTTGGCGCTCATATGACCTTATGCAGTTTCTTACTAAAACTAAAAAGTACCCATATTTTGGTTCAGCCCCCACTCTCTACTCTGTCTGCCCCCACTCTCTACTCTGTCTGCCCCCACTCTCTACTCTATCTGCCCCCTGTGGCCTTTATTTTCCAGTGACATGACATAGAGCCCTCCATCTTTCACACCCCACTTCAAGGCATGAGTTTGCTTCCTTTGCGGCATATATTTCTAGAGAGAGTCAACACATTTCTGCGTCTATAAATATCCCTCTCTGGCGTCTGTGGTGTAGTGGCTAAGCATTTAGTCGTTGCACGCAGAAGCCGTGAGTCCAGTGTCTGTGTGGGGAGAATTTTTATTGCGTATCCCTGTTTTTTCTTCCCTCTCTGCCTGGGTCTGCCCTGACAGGCAGTATGGAAGCCCGCCTCCTAATTGATGTGAAATTTTAGTTATTTTGATGAAGGATTCTAACATCTACAGTTGCAAAACAATCTCAACAAAAATAAACACCACACGCTTTGAATTGGCCAATTTTTTATATTTAACTCTTTTTTTTTAGCAAGTACTGTCCAAGGCTGTGTATATTATTCTATTTATTATGAATGAAATAGATTGTAAATGAATGCATTTGTCAATAAGGTTCCTAGTGCGAAAAAAATGATAGTGTTTTAAAAGCATTATGTTGACTTGGCATAACTGATTGAATTTCTGCTGCCCTCTATTTTATGATTTAGTGTGTCCGTGAAGTACTGCTGACATAAATTTTACCTGCTGTGTATTTATATTTCATAATAATATATGCATTTTATTCTTTATAATCACCAACACTTGTAAATGCATGAAGAACAAAAACTGTTTAGTTCAATAATATTATAGCCTTAACTTTCTGTTCCCAAGGTTAAGATGATAATTATTATATAATATATTATGTATGAATGGTAGATTGTGACTTGTTCAAAAGTTTCTTATCCATGAACTAGAGTTTCATGATTCTCGTTTTGATCATAAAAAATGCTCATGGACTTGACAAAATAATAAAGAAAAAAATTAAAAAATCAGTTTCTCAGGTTATTGTTTACATTTTCCCTTCGGTTCAAATTCAAACCTTTCGTTACTTTGTAGAAATAGTTATATGTAGATGTTTTAGTGTAATGTCCACCTCCTAGCTCAGGAAGATATGGAAGGGGGGGAGAGGGAGAGAGAGAGAGAGAGAGAGAGAGAGAGAGAGAGAGAGAGAAGGGGGGGTGGAGAGAAGGAGAGAGATGAAATAGAGAAAGGAAGGGGCGTGGGGATATGGGAAAACCCCTGTAACCATTGCTAGCCCGTGGTCCGGCATTGAAGTATTGAAGTGTGAATTTCAAACAAGAAGTCTCCTTTAATGTCTTTGGGAAAATCAATACACGAGAAGAAAACAAAGGGGAACTGTCCTCTTCTTGTCAGTTCGTGGGTGGGTCAGTTTGTGTCAGGGTCAGTACGTGTGTGGGTCAGTATGTGTGGGTCAGTTCGTGTGTGGGTTAGTCCGTGGGTGGGTCAGAACGTGACATGTGTGAGTCAGTATGTGTGTGTCAATACGTCGTGTGTGGGTCAGTATGTGTGTGTCAATACGTCGTGTGTGGGTCAGTATGTGTGTGGGTCAATACGTCGTGTGTGGGTCAGTATGTGTGTGGGTCAATACGTCGTGTGTGGGTCAGTATGTGTGTGGGTCAATACGTCG
>NW_004798416.1:92605-93855 GCF_000002075.1 Aplysia californica
GTGTGTGGGTTAATGTGTGACTGAGTGAGTGAGTGACTAAGTGTGTGTTTCTGTGTGTGTGTGTCTGTGTGTGTGTGTATTTGAGAGAGAGAGAGAGAGAGAGAGAGAGAGAGAGAGAGAGAGAGAGAGTATGTGTGTGTGTATTTGTTTGTTATTGGGGTGTTTTTTTGGGGGGGAGGGGGGGCTTTCACCCCGTTGCTCAAAAACAACTTTTTCGATAACTGGGGCTTTTCTCCAGGCACACACGTACTCTCTCTCTCTTTTCTGTTGAGAATCTATCTATCTATCTATCTATCTATCTATCTATCTATCTATCTATCTATCTATCTATCTATCTATCTATCTATCTATCTATCTATCTATATCTATCTTTCCTTCCCCTCCTCTTTATCCCTCTCCCCCTTCTCTCCCTCTTCCCCATCCTCCCCACTTTTCCCCCCTTCATCTCTCTCACTCTCTCACTCTCTCAGCTCTCTCTCTCTCTCTCTTTCTCTTTCTCTCTCTCTCTCTCTCTCTCTCTCTCTCTCTTACTACAGCCCTCTCAGTTTTCCCACAAAACAAAACTCGTCTTTTTTTCGCTGATCACAAGATTTGAACGGGATACAGTTTGTTCTTTTGTTTATTTCTGGAAATTTCCACAGAGATATAAAACCGAGTCTCAATACAAGCTATGGCGACGGGAAATACCTCGAGATGTTATGCAAATGAGGATTCCGAACACGGGAAAGCAACAGAGCGTCTCATCAATATTCATTGTAAATTAGGGTGGCTCTTGTAACCTTTAGCTCGACTTGGGCTGTCCCTAAAAGTGTAGAGGAAGATTGACTGCGGGTAAAGCTCGCTGAAGATGGGACCGTTGCAGATGTTGTGATTTGTGGAGGAAAGGACTTTTTCGGTTCCCTTTTGCGTCGTGTTTAAGCCTTATTAGGTTCTGAAATTTTGGACATAAACTGCGTCCTTCGGAGCACATTTTTGAAAGCAATGAAAAAAACACAAAAAACCAACAACAAACAAACAACCCAATAATTCAGTTTTGTACAAGTTTAACGACGAACTTTATTATTTCCGCAAGTCAGTTAGTAGAAGTCTGAGTTCTTACCAAAAGTGAATATTGTACTTTGTATCACTTGAAGAAAACCACTGTAAAAGGAATAAAGTCACGCTTTCACATTTGGACAAGTTGGAATAACATTTAAAGTAAAAACTCACCTGGCTTCAATCGTTCTCTGTGGGGTTATAGTGTGTGTGTG
>NW_004798416.1:95308-97312 GCF_000002075.1 Aplysia californica
TTTCCCTCCCCCCCTTTTACTTCCCTCTCCCTTTTTTGCGTTGAGAATCTATCTATCTATCTATCTATCTATCTATCTATCTATCTATCTATCTATCTATCTATCTATCTATCTATCTATCCATGTTCATATTATGTGTTTATATAGATAAAGAAAAATGTCTTCTTTATTTTTTAGGCTAAACGAATTTCTCGCGATCTAAAATGATAATACAGGTATGAAAAGAAAAACCAAAATTTTATATAGTTACCAGTACGACAACGACATGCATATATACAAACTACATAATAAATCTATATGTTATATTAATATGAAGAAAAAAAGTGAGTCAGAGAGCTAATTCTGTCTCTCTTTGAAATCTGTGATGTAATGGGCAATGCTTTTCACTATGGCATGCAAAGAACGTGAGCTAGATTCGGACGTTTTGAAATGCATAATTTACATTTTATTGAGTATCTCCCTTCTACTACTGGGATACTGGATCCCCTTCTTCTACCTTTGATTCTGTATCCCCATCTTCTACTGGGATACTATATCCCCTTATTCTACTGGGATACTGTATCCAACGTACGTCAGATAACTCCTGGGCTCTGGTTCAAAAGGTTCCCGGTTCGAATCCGGATAGTGACGGGACATTTTCTTCTAATAACATTTTGTCCTTTCACATCCTTTACTGCCCTCTAACAACGGTCTGTTTTCTTTCGTCTCCACTTTCGGCCCCCACCCCTTCACCTCCTTTGCCCCCTCCGCTGGGCTCCTGGCTCTTTCTTCACCTTTTCTACTGCTGCTCCTCGGCACCTTCTTACTATTGTCTTTCCGCCACACCCCTGATCTTCTGGTAGGAAATATCTACCCCCAGCCTTCTCGCATGAGGGCGAAAAATATCGGAGGTCCTGTACAGAAGATACGCATGTTAAAGATCCCCTGATGGTCCAAAATCGATAAGAGAAGGCTTCTGCCGCCATCCGGGCAAAATTGCAAAATTTCCAGTCAACTGAAAATGTTTAGTGTGTCCTGCGCATGACCTAAGTATGCAGTTGCGAGCGCCGTAAAACACTTACAAAAAAAAAAAAAGCTCCAGTCAGTGTCAGGGAGGTACGAAGAAGAATGTGTTCTCTAAAATGATTTAATTAAGTGTCTTAATTTTTTTCTAGAGGGGGGGGGGGGGTCAGGCTGGGAGGGGGGGGGTATTAAAACTTTAAAACTTTAACAAAATTTGAAATTATTTAGAGATATGTCGTGGGTGTTTAGAGGACGCCAAAGGTGCCCCCTTATACAAATGTACTTCTTTTCTTTCTCTTCGTTGTTTCTCTATGTTAGCATTACTCTCCCCTTCAATAAATTAGGACTGTTCATGTGTCGATGTGCTTCTAGTTAGGTAAACAAACAGATCAGTCTTGTATATGTGAGGCAGTGTGGTGGAATCAGGCTCTCGTCAATTTTGGGGCATGTAGAGCTATGGGTATCATCTCCAAGCTTGTTCACTTATCTTTATTTGAAAGAAAAAAATATCCTTTTATCTTGAATATAAGTCGAAATATTTGCAAAAGAAGGAGATGGGCGTCACCTGTTTTCAGAGGTAAAATTAGTGAGAAAATGACCGCCAAAGATTAGTTATTTCCTTAGCTGAAGAGTCCGTGGTAACTGAAGATTTACATTTTTTATGCCTTTAATCAACGCTTTTCAGAAAAATCTACACAGAAATGAGTTCTTGGGCATGAAAGGTGTTGAGCCAAAAACCAAGAATTTGATAAAAATTCACAAACCTGCGGTAAAATGCCAGTTTCTTCACTTTGATTATTTTGACGAGAGCCTGATTCCACCACGCTGCCTCACAAATTATGACTGTTCATGTGTCGATGGGCTTCTTTTTAGGTGAACAAACAGATCAGTCTTGTATATTAATACGCTTTTTTTTCTTCTTCAGTGAACAACTATTGAAGTGTCCTAAATTCCAAATACATAATTATAAAAAAAGGAAAATTTCTCTTTAATCTATTATAT
>NW_004798416.1:99167-100921 GCF_000002075.1 Aplysia californica
TTCTCTCTCTCTCTCTCTCTCTCTCTCTCTCTCTCTCTCTCTCTCGCTTTCTCTCTCTCCATTCACCCTTCCATCGATCTGTCTGTCCCGTCTGCTATTATAAAAAACAACAACCCTAAAACAGACCAAGACAAATAACCGATCTCTATAAATAGTAGCCTATATTATATATAATATTATCGTTGGTACTTTGTCTTCGTCTGGTGCAGGCAGTACGTGAGCGAGCCACTGAACAGCATGTCCAACCTGTCGTCCCTGATTGCTCTACCACTCATCTTGTTGAACATGACCAACCAGACCTCCGCCATCGGGATAATGGGTGAGGCTGTGGGAAGGGAGGGAAGGAGGAGGGGGAGGGAGGATTGTTAGAGAGAGGATGGGAGGGAGGGAGGGGGGTTGGTGGTGAGAGGGAGGGGTGATTGGTGGTGAGAGGGAGGGATGATTGGTGGTGAGAGGGTGGGAGGGAGTGAGAATTGGTGGTGAGAGAGTGGGAGGGAGAGTGGTGGGAGGGAGAGAGGGTTGGTGATGAGAGGGTTGGATTGAGGTAGGGTTGGTAGAGAGAGGGTGGGAGGGAGGGAGGGTTAATGGTGAGAGGGAGGAACGGAGGGAGGGTGGTGGGAGGGAGAGAGGGTTGGTGATGTGAGGGTTGGATGGAGGGAGGGAGGAGGGAGGATTGGTGGTGAGAGGGTGGGAGGGTTGGTAGAGAGAGGGTGGGAAGGAGGGAGGGTTAATGGTGAGAGGGAGGATGGGAGGAAGGAGGGAGGAAGGGAGGATTGGTGGTGAGAGGGAGGGAGGGAGGGAGGGAGGGTTGGCGGGACTTAAATTCACAAAAAAGAAAGCAAGTTAACAGGCTTTCAGATGATACATGTACCAATAATCCCATAAGCTCAAAAATTGACGAGCGCTTGATTCCACAGCGTCACGATATATAAATATATATATATCCTGAGTAAGAACACGATGTTGGGTGACCAAAACGACCAAACGACAACAGTTACCGCGGTGCTGGTATTGATCAGTCAGGCAGACATAATCGATACATTAGGGAGTAGATACGTGGAAATGAGAATTACTGTTTTGGCTTGAGTAAAAGCCACCCTTGAGCATCTTGTAGTATCTGTATTATATCAACGAAAGAGACAACACACCTGCGTTCAAAGTTCGAACTTGATTCTCCTGCACTGTAGCCCTGAACACACCTGAAATAGAAAAGGGAAAAAATGTATAGGGCCCAATACAGACCGAAGCAAAATTACCATCTGTCTATCAAGGTCAGAGTAGTTTGAAAATTGAAACCGGAACTTGTAGACATTACGAAAGGCACTAAGCAAAAGGACGACCCACACTCTCTATGCTAACTAGCGTCCTCAAAATCTTATCAGTGAATAGTGAATATTATATAAAATTAAATTGTGTCCCAACGCGGTGGAGTCCCGCGCTCGTCAGTTTTTAGGCATGTAGGTTTATTGGTATTATCTGAAAGGTTATTTATTTGCCTAATAGTCAAAGAAAATAGCACCCGTCTATCTAGAATATATGACAAGATATTTCCGATTGAAAAGGGTGACATCGCCTGGTTTCATTGCATTGGTAAAAATTAGCGAGAAAATGGCCGCCAAAGATTGGTAACTCAAAAAGCTAAAGAGTTCTTGAAAACTGAAGAATGACATAATTTGTGCCTCTAATCAACCTTTTTCAGTAAAATTCACATGGAAGTGTGTTTTCATATGGTTATAAAAGGAGTTGAGCAACCC
>NW_004798416.1:101473-106034 GCF_000002075.1 Aplysia californica
ACACACACACACACACACACACACTCTCTCTCTCTTTCTTTCTCTCTCTCTCTCCCTTCCCCCCCTCTCTCTCTCTCTCTGTCTCTCTCTCTCTCTCTCTCTCTCTCTCTCTCTCTCTCTCTCTCTCTCTGCTGCTCCTGCTCCTTGGTGGAATCGTGATGTATTTGTTTTTGTTGTTTGTTTTTGTTGTTTGTTTTTGTTGTTTGTTTTTGTTGTTTGTTTGTTGATGTTGGTGTTTTGTTGCTTGTTATACTTGTTGTTTGTTGTTGTTGTTGTTGTTGCTGTTCTTTCTGTTGTTGTTGTTGTTGTTGTTGTTGTTGTTGTTGTTGTTGTTGTTGTTGTTGTTGTTGTTGTTGTTCTTATTGATGATGTTATTATTGATGTTTGTTTTTGTTTCTGTTTGTTTTTGTGGTTGTCGTTGTTGTTGTTGCCTATGATGTAATTATTGTTGCTGTGTATTGTTGTTGTTGTTTCTGTTGTTGTTGTTGTTGTTGTTGCTATCTCAACTTGTATGCATGATAAATGGGTAATTTGTTGATCGAAAGCAAGGCAAATGTACAAGCTTTAAGTCCATACCAATAACTTGACATGCCCAAAAATTGACGAGTGCCTGATTACCACACGTCGTGAGTGACGTAAATAACTTAAATGGAATCGATTGAGACCTAAAACACTCCCCCCCCCCCTTTACTTCCACAGGCCGGCACGGTGTGCTCTGCCAACTTCATGACGGGCTACCCCGACCACGGGATCTGTTTCGAGGCCAACAACATGTACTTCAAGTCTCCGGGGGTCAAGGTCAGCCTGTGGACCACCAAGGACGGACCTGATGTGGTATTTATTATTTTTTTTATTATAGTAGAGGGTTTTACGGCGCTCACAACTGCATAAGGTCATATGAGCGCCAAGGTGTGGGTGTCAACAGAGACGTCTTTACACGGAATCAGACTTAAACTGCTCACCTCTCTAGCTTCAACAGCACAATGTCTGCTTCAACTATCAAGGCACCCCGGAAATAGCTGGTCACAAGAGAGTGACAAACATACTAAAGAAGTAGAGGGAAATGACAATAGTAAGGATTAGGAATTTAAAAAGCAACAATTCCCTGTTGTAGATAAGGCACAGTTATGAGCACGGCGTGACTTGAATCAGCCCATTTATATTTCTACTGTGCTTGAACAAGAAATGTCCCCCCCCCCCCTTTGGGAATGGCCTAAAGACACTACAGTCTGTGGACCACCAAGGACTGGCCTGATGTGGTATGTCATTCAAGCTACTACCATTTTGGACGAAGTCATTTTTTTTTACACTTCGGAGATAATTGAAAAAAAAACCCAACGGTCTCAGTAAGTGGAAGATGCGCTTTGATAGCCCAAAATTTTCAGATCTAAGTCTGACTTCAGCCAAAAAGGTATCAGCTTGACGATGTTTTGTCTCTGTCCGTCTGTCTTTCTGTCTGTCTTTCTGTCTGTCTATCTGCCTCTCATTCTTCCTCTCTTTAGGCCTCTATCTATCTATCTATCTATCTATCTATCTATCTATCTATCTATCTATCTATCTATCTATCTATCTATCTATCTATCTGAATCTGTTAAACCTTTGAGATGCCTGTGAATATTTATTGTGTAGATTTAGTCATCAAATACCACCCCTCCCCCTCTGTTATCCGTTCCCCGAAATTCCGTCTGTACAAAACCTCAATATTATTTGTGTATAACATAATAATAATATCATGTCATGAAAATAATTTGGTGTTAAGAACAGACAGATATTATATAGGTATTTGACCGAGTGGTGTACAGACATGATAGCTACATAGGTAGATAAGAAAACAGACGGACAGACAGACAGACAAACAACTAACAAATACACCTGTCCCGTGTAGGTATTTGATCGGTACCGCTACAAGAATTTCACAGAGTGAGGCATAGAAATAGCTAAATCTACACAAATTACCGAATTAAATATACCTGTCCCGCACAGGTATTTTACCGGTACGACTACAAAATCTTCACCAAGTGGCGCACGGACAGACAGACAGACAAACAACTAATAAATTATATACACCTGTCCCGCAGATGTTTTGACTGGTAGGCCTACCACTACAAAAACTTCACCGAGTGGTGTACGTGTACATTACTAAATCTACACAAATAACAAAATATACCTGTCCCATGTAGGTATTTGACTGGTACCATTTCAAGAACTTCACTGAGTAGTGCATAGATAAACAAACTGACGGACAGACAGACAGCAAACAACTAACAAATATACCTGTCTCGTGTAGGTATTTGTATTTGACCGCTACCACTGCAAGAACTTCACTGAGTAGTGCATAGATAAACAAACTGACGGACAGACAGACAGCAAACAACTAACAAATATACCTGTCTCGTGTAGGTATTTGTATTTGACCGCTACCACTGCAAGAACTTCACTGAGTAGTGCATAGACATGATAGCTACATAGGTAGATAGACAAACAGACATACAGACAGACAAACAAATAACCAAATCTACCTGTCCTGAGCAGGTATTTGACCGGTACCACTACAAGAACTTCACCGAGTGGTGCACGGACATGCGAGTGGTCACTCTGGAGGTGACCGTGCCGGATTACGTCACAGACCAGAACGCAGAGTTCCGGTTCAGCTTCTCGGTCAAGAACAAAACAAAGACGGACATCGCCAAGATTTGTGAGTTGGTGATTTCTGGCTTGGAGTGTTTGTTTGTTTGTTTGTTTGCTTTCATTACTTTATGATGATGCTGTTGTTGTTGCTTTTGTTGTTGTTGTTGTTGTTGTTGTTGTTGTTGTTGTTGTTGTGTGTGTGGTAGCCTATCCGTTCGAGGTGTTTGGAGCCCCGAAGAGCGTTCTCTTCGCCAGGGCCATCGCCTCTCTTGGGTAGCGGGTGAGGCAGTCCAACCTCCCTGAATCCTCCCCAATTCAAAGAGATGCCACCGCCTTTGTTGTTGTTGTTGTTTTTGTAATGCTTGGTGGTGGCGATGGTGGTGGCCATTTTTGACACCGACTCTGTTGTGTAGCATTAAGGTTCTTCTCCGCCACTCGTAAGAGATGAGAGTTCGACTCCTGACTAGTGAAGTGTAGTTCATTTTGTTGTTTTTTGTCCCGTGTCCTGATTTTGGTGCCTATAGTTGTAGGTTACGTAAAATTTAATGACGTGTTGCAAATTGGTATGTTTCAAGAAAAAAAGAAACAAAGAAAAATACAACAAGAAAAAAAGGAATTGTTTTGATCGGTGGTGGTGGTGATGATGATGGTGATGATGATGATGATGATGATGATGATGATGATGATGATGATGATGATGATGATGATGATGATGATGATGATGAAGTTTAGTTATTTTTAAATTATTTATTTAAATTCTTATTTTATTTCATGTTTATTTTATATTTTACCTGATTATTATTGTTCAACATTTTATTTATTTATTTATTTTTTGGCGGGTGGGTGATTGGCGGTGGATCTTGCTCGTCGTTGTTGTTGTTTTGTATTTTCAAATAGAATAATATTATTATCTCCCTCTGTCTGAATGGACGGTGTATTCAGACTGGGGTGACCCTGATAGTGAAGATCGTAGCAGTCCGCCAACTAAAAGATAAAACAAGAAAAGATAAGATAAGATACAACTTCTCCTAAGATAAGACAAGATAAGATACATCTTTATTGATATTGTCCAGATCCTGGCACATTGGTTTGGTGTTTCACCACATACACACACACAAACAAAATGCACACACACGCAGGCTTATAGTCACATGGATAATATAAATTATGAACAGTAATAATATAAACAATAACAATGTTAGGCTAGATACATACTCAGTATTCTGATTGTAACTAAATTATCTAAAATGTGTCGATTGTGGTGTATAACACTCACAGTAACATTCTTTTCTAAAAAGTTGATATCTTGTTTCGTTCTCTTTGAGTAAAAGGAAAAGAGTCGGCCACGTAAATCAGTATGATGTATGAAGTCAAAGTGTTTAGATTGGGCGGTTGGGGGTGCTCTGGTGTGGTTTGCTCCTTCTTTCCTATCAAACATCTATCGTCCTCATCTCTCCTCCTTCTTTTTTGTGTTTGTTACTCCCTTGTAACATCTCTAAAAATCGGCACTTATAACCTTATTGTGTTGCAAGTGCCGTAAAACTCTTACGAAAAAAAAAACGTTTTTAGAAGGAAGCACGGTCTGTATTTTGAAGTTGTTACACGAAGCCAGGGGTTATTTCGGTGAAACATTCAATCGGTCTTCTCAAGCAGGCATCAAGATTAACTCCCTCACTTCACAAAGATACGGGTGCGACGATGAGCCAACAGATTAATGTACATAATACGATATAACACTGGCTCTAATTTAGAGCAACGATATTCATTGTAGCGGCATTTTCGCCTTCTTGACTGAATAGAACTTACAGAATGAAGAAAACAAAACATTAATTGATAAAACAAACTGGATGAAGATAAGTCAAGATGCTTGTGTATGTGTCTGCGTTTGTGTATGTGTGTACGTCTGTAAATGTGTGTGTGTGTGTGTGTGTGT
>NW_004798416.1:106308-107539 GCF_000002075.1 Aplysia californica
TGTGTGTGCGCGCGCGTGTGTGTGTGGTGAAACACCACATCGAAGTACCATCATCATCATCATCATCATCATCAGCAGCAGCAGCAGCAGCATCATCATCATCATTGCTTTTCTCACCCTGGGTCAGGATATAGGCCACGAATAAACACTTTCCACATTTCTCTATCCTGGGCTAGTCGCTTGATATAATTCCATGTCTTCCCACTTTTCTGTACTTCCATTTCCGTGACTCTTCTTCAGGTTCCAGCATCTGGATCATAATCATCTATCTTAACTTGTCTTATCTTATCTTATCTTATCTTTTCTTATCTTATCTTACTCTATATTATCTTATCTTATCAATGAGATAATGATCATACTTCCAGACAACATGGATTCCTACAAGGAGTGTAATCTCCACCATGAGCTGCAGTCAGGCGAGGCGATGCTCATTACAGGACAGCGCTATCCCGCGACACAGGATCTGCCTCAGGAATGCTGGGTATGTTTAGTTTTAGTTTTAGTTTTATTAGAGTGGGTTTAGTGCATTAAGTCATGTGAGCGCCAAGGGGTGGATGTCAACAGACAGGTCCATAAAAGGAATCAGGCTTACTCTGCTCACCTCTCTAGCTTCAACAGCACAAAGTCTGCTTCGACAATCAAGGCACCACGGAAATTGCGTCACAAGAGTTTGACAAACATACAAAAGAAGTAGAGGAAAAATGACGATAGTAAGGATTAGGAAAGAAGAAGTAGCAGTTCCCTGTTGCAGTTTAGGCACAGTTGAGAGCATGACATTGAGGAATCAGCCCATTTACAATTCCGCTGAGCATAAGAACATGCTAATGTCCCTCCTTAGGGAATGGCCTAAAGACACTTACGTCACTAGCACCGCCCCGTGGGGTTTTGGTATGTTTGTTGCTTGAAGGAATTCCGCAGAGGGCCGGCCAACAACACCTAACCCTAACCCTAACGCTAGCCCTTACAGACAGAGTGACAGACAGACAGACATATCGAGAGATTGAAAGTTATATAATATTATGTTTTATATTGTCCCCTCCTCCAATCTCTCTCTCCAATGTTTTATGTTGTCCCCTCCTCCAATCTCTCTCTCCAATGTTTTATATTGTCCCCTCCTCCAATCTCTCTCTCCAATGTTTTATGTTATCCCCTCCTCCAATCTCTCTCTCCAATGTTTTATATTGTCCCCTCCTCCAATCTCTCTCTCCAATGTTTTATATTGTCCCCTCCT
>NW_004798416.1:108189-109857 GCF_000002075.1 Aplysia californica
CCTCTCTCTCTCTCTGTATCTCTCCCCCTCTCTCTCTCTCTTTATCTCCCCCCCTCTCTCTCTCTCCCTCTCTCTCTCTCTCTCTCTCTCTCTCTCTCTCTCTCTCTCTCCATGTTTTATGTCGTCCCCACCTACCATGTTGTATGATGTCCCCACCTCCAACCTCTGTGTCCATGTTTTTTGCTGTTCCCACCTCCAATGATTTATGTTATCCCCATCTCCCATGTTTTATATTAACCCCACCTCCAATCTCTGTGTCCATATTTCTCTCAATCCCAGCTGACCATCAGCACCGCGAGTGGCGACGAATATGAACAGGTGTGCTTGACCTTGACCTATCTCGTGGACCAGAACTGTGTCTCGACCTTGAACGTCTCCGGATTTCAAGAGAGGTGGTGGGATCCTGTAAAGGTTTGTTTCGTTGTTCTTTTATTAATAATAGTATTGAAAAAATCAAAACCGTTCTCAGCTCAATAATAGGCTTTACCATTGTAACCAGGGGCGGTTCGTTAACTGATCAAGACCGGCGGAGCAGGTCATTTTTAATCTGCTAGACAGTGGAAAAGCGATTTATTGCTGCTAATAATGCTCATTTAGTTTCAAATAAATGTTAATTAACATTATTGTCAACATTAAAAAAGCACTTGTATGAGTGTGTGTGTGTGTGTGTGTGTGTGTGTGTGTGTGTGTGTGTGTGTGTGTGTATGTGTTCGTGTATGTGTGTGCGTTTGTGAGTGTGTGTGTACGTGTGTGCGTGTGTAGTGTGTAATGAGGGATAGTTAAGACGTGGGTATACAAAGTAGAGTGTGAGCGGGGGAGCTGGGTGGGGAGGGGGAGGGGGGTAGGGAGAAGATGATGGTGATAAAAGGGAAAGGGTGGGGTGAGGGGATCAGTGTGAATGACAGCCGGCCAGTCCCTGATTGTAATTAACCTCTTCGGGCTCTACTTAAATTGCGCAAGTGATTTCTCCTTCACCCTCTTACTGTTTAGTAGCATTAATTAAAAGACCTTTGTAGCATTGATGTGCTTTTCTTTACTCAAACAAACAAACAAACAAAGAAACATCCACTAGTTCGTCGAGAATTAGAATCAAATTCAATCGCCCCGCCCTTCCCCACTCAGTGCGCACTCTTATCGTTTCTGCCTTAGAGCATCGGTTGCCATGACGACCTCCCGAAAGAGTCTATCACCACGGGGGAGATGTGCTCCAAGGACAAAAATTTGACCTTTCTCCTGACCCGGCAGAGTTCTGATGAGACAGGCATGACCTTTAAGGCTTCCATCCACAGCAAATGGCACACACGTAAGATATTATGCTCAGACACAAAATTACCTGTTGTTAATAAATTATTATCGTAATAATGCTTACTGATGTTTAAAAGACACCCTCTTCAATGATAACACAATGAAGATAAGAAGATAATAATAATATTATTATTCATCTTTATCGATGATGATGAAGTGATTATTGTTATTGTTATTATGATTATTATGATTATTATGATTAATATAGTGTAAAGTGCATAGAGCCTGCTGTTGAGCGGGGATATGAGCTATACAAATGCTATTTATTATTATTGAATGAATGAATGAATGAATGAATGAATGGATGAAAAGTGAAGAAATAGACTGCTTTTTGGCGGGGGACTGGCAGAGGGTGAAATAACG
>NW_004798416.1:111660-112868 GCF_000002075.1 Aplysia californica
CCCACACACACACACACTTCATGTGGAGCAATATTTGCCCTTAGCTCGTATATTCTTGAGCCGTAGATGTCACCTGACTTTGTAGAGCAGTTTACTCACTGTGACTTACCTAGAAGAATAAGTCAAGACTTTTTACTTGATTAATCTAGGTATGTTTCTATCTCGCTTTCGCGTGTTCTACATGTAATACAATATCAAAGTCTTTTTTGTTTAACTTTAGTGTAATATTTAGAGGTAAGAGTTTCAGTTTAGTGGCCGTCTGCTTACGTTTACAAACTTTACCACGTCGGATCACCTGACATTAGATCTTTAAATGACTATACTATAACAGTCTTTATTTGCTTGCTTTTAGTTAAACTTAGATTTGTTTAATGCAGTGACCCGTCAATATGCAAGATATCTGTTAACTAGAGCTGGGCGAAGAGTAGATTCCGGAACCGATTCCCGCGATTAAAACTACGGAAGTAAAGCTCTGTCTCCTTTTTACGTAAACCAACGGTTACCAGTTACTAAAATCTTTTTTTTGTTTGTTTTTTTGTTGAAGTTGATGCTTCGTAGTATTCCGAAATCAAGGTTATCCTAAATCTTGAAGATGTTCGGAGCCGACCAGGTAACCACCGGAAGAAATCACGTAATTAGAAAGTAAGTAATTGGGTTCGGAGTCGATTCATACGATTCCTAGCTTTTAATAATCGGGAACCTGGCCGCCCAGCACTACTGTTAACGCAATAATAGCAAACCAATTTTGTAACGTCGTTCAGGTAGGCTGCATTATTTACTACAGCAGTGCTTATAAATAATACAGCTGGATAAGTGAATTATGATTTACAACACTGTGGAAAGAAAAACATTTTTAAATTGACAGTTTGTTTTCTATGATCTTTGGTGTCGAATGAGACCGGCCCTTACGTTCGACCCCTTTTCGCTTCTGAATCTTCTTCTTTTTTTTAGCATCACAAACTGAATAACTAGTGACAATTTTGGTGTTACAGTAACTTATATTATATTATGCTGTGCCCAATCGGGATATTGTTGAATGTGTATTATGCTAATGTTTTCTCTTTTTTTCCCCTTTGTGTACTCTTAAGCACATAGTTGCAAAATGCCGAATAATACAGTGGCATTTACATATTATAGATGATTGTATTGAGGTATATTTTGTGAACAAATATGGAATGTTTTACTTCTATTGATTTTTTTAATTGGGG
>NW_004798416.1:114624-115678 GCF_000002075.1 Aplysia californica
AGAGAGAGAGAGAGAGAGAGAGAGAGAGAGAGAAAGAGACAGAGACAGAGACAGAGAGACAAAGAGACAGAGAGACAGAGAAAGGCAGAGAGAGATACCGAGAGAATGAAAAAAAGCAGGGCGACAGACGGACAGACATCATTTTTTTGTAAATTGAATTTTGAATCTGTTGACTTGCGTTGTTTTTATTCCAATTACTACACGACAGTGGCTGTGATCTGTATGCATTCTAAGCTGTTTTCAATTACATGTATCCCTTCTTACAAGTAACGCAATAGTATTTACTGTTAGTAAAGTACATATTCGTGATAACTATTAATTAATTGACGCGCCTGTACATAATAAATTTTAATATCATTTCTTTTACTGGGGCTCGATTAAGGTAGCGACAGGACAGTCATTTCAGCGCCAGTGGATCCTACTTAGCTGTTAAATGTACCTTTACAATATTATTATAATGCGAGGCATCGTGGTGACATCAGGCGTTCATCAACATAAGGAAATCAAAGAAATCAGCATTTTTGAGATAGGCCTGGATGGACAATTTTTTCTAATTTTCTTTTTTTTTCTTTCTTTCTTTTTTTTTGGCTCGACACCTTTTATGTCCATTAAAAAACTTTTTTTTTGGTGTCGATTTTACTTGAGAAAAAAAAGAACATTGATTAAAGTCACAAAAACGTACATTTTCAGTTTCCCAGGACTCTCAAACTATTGAAGTTACCATACTTTGGCCGCGATTTTCTCGCTAATTTAACCTCTGAAACCAGACAAATCGGTACTTTTTCAGATGATTCCAAAAACTCTACATGCGCAAAAATTGACGAGCGCCTGATACCACCACGTCGTAACGTATAATATTATGTGTTTGATTAGTTTAACCATAATTGTAAAAGGAAGTCATTAACGTGCCCTTGGGATTTACATTTTTAAAAAAAAGAAGGTTGATTTCTTCCATGTAAAGTCAATATTATAGTTCAGGGAGTTAGCTTTGCTACAAATTACACCTTGACATATTATTATTATTATTATTATTATTATTATTATTATTATTATT
>NW_004798416.1:116221-120835 GCF_000002075.1 Aplysia californica
ACCCATACACACACACATACACACACTTACACACACACACACATACCCACACACACACACACATCCATACACACAAATGCACACACACACATATACACACTTACACACACACACACACACACACACACACACACACACATACCCACATAGACACGTTATTTCTACCTCTCATGCTTTGATCAGACACCAGACTTTAGAAATGTGAAAAATTAATTGTATCTCTGTACAAACAAAATTGACATACAAAAAATTAAGGGCGCACCGTTAGCTCAGTTGGTAGGCCTACATCTAACAGAGCGTTCTGAACTTGATCTGAGGGTGTTTTGGAGGGAGTCTTTAAGGCTCTTCATGCATCTAGCTCATCGATCCTATCGGAGATGGACGTCACATTCAGAATCTCCCACCTCTTAAACAACTGTGTCACGACGCAGTGGAATCAGGCTCTCGTCAATTTTTGGGCACACAGAGTTGTTGGTCTCATCTTAAAGTTAAAGCTTATTCATTTGTCTTGCATTGAATAGAAAAAAATACCCATTTAATTTCATTTCGAATGCAAGTCCAGATATTTGTAAATGAAGGAACTGGGGGTCACCTTGTTTCATAGGTAAAATTAGTGAGAAAGTGACCGCCAAAAATTAACTAGTTATCTCCTTAACATGAGAGTCCGAGGAAACTGAAATTTAATTTTTTTTTTGTTCTTTTAATCAACGTTTTTTCAGTAAACCCATGCAGATATTTGTTCTTTAAAGGGCATGAAAAGTGCTGAACTAAAAAACAAAATTTCTATAAAAATTCACAAACCTTCGGAAAAATGCCAGTTTCTTCACTTTGGTTATTTTGACAAGAGCCTGATATCTCCACGCTGCCTCACAACTTAACATTGTTGTAAGTAATGTAAGTGACGTCAAGTCTTTACAATGATAAACAAGAAGTTAGCTTTGTCACCTTGTCACGCTGCGATCAAGTTTTATTGAGATTTATGGATTGGGTCATGCCTTAATGTTTGTGTTTGTTATTTATGTAGGTGTTTTTATTCACCCATCGAGACAATTTAGATAATTTAGGAGGCGGGCTTCCGACCAGTTCGGGCTTAGAGAGATAGGCCCTACAACATCCCCGCAGAAAGACCGACATCCAAGATGAAAATATGTTTCCCAGTCGGAATCGAACTCAAGTCTCCAGCGTTCGACAGCAAAGCGCCCGATTGCTTTGTCACAGACACTGCTGCTTTCGATGTCCGAACAATTCTGCCCCCTCACTCAAAGGACAGTGCAACTGACTGGTGTGTCTTTAGTTCGTTCCCTACGGGGGGATATTAACATGTTCTTATGCACAGTAGAAGTGTAAATGGGCTGATTTATCAATGTCAAGCTAATAATAATGTGCCGGAACAACATAGGGGGAACTGCTGCTTTTTCTCTCTTGATCCTTACTAACATCATTTTTCCTCTACTTCTTTTGAATGTTTGTTACTCTCTTGTAAACTGCTATTTCTGGGGTGCCTTGATAGTCGAAGCAGACTTTGTGCTGTTGAGGCTAGAGAGGCCTGATTCCTCGTTTGGACTTCGGTGTTGACATCCACCTCCTGGCGCTCATATGACATTGAGCAGTTGCGAGCGCCGTAAAACTTTACTAAAACTAAAAAGGTGAACAATTGTGTGATTCTAGAGAGCTTTTCTAATGGAATACACCACATTTCGACACGTTGCAACATTGTTAATAGGGTGGACGCCTGACCTTTCGTCCAGCTCCGACAGGACCGAAGTAAAAACAAATCCTATTAAGAAACATTGATTAACCCTTTCCGTACGCCCTGGGGTCATTTTGTACCCCCAGGGTTGTATTTTTCACATTTTAGAATTCTTCCAGTCCGAAGATCCCTTTGAAACTTTCAGTATTTCTCAAAAAATAATTTTAACAGACTGCTATGCAAAGCGTACGGATCGGATTAACGAGTAAATTTCCTCTTTGGAAAGTGGTGGCACAGAGTTCCCCACGTCGTATGGATACGATAGTACAGCACGACGTACGGATAGGGTTAAAAGTGCATCAGTAGGGAATTCAAATCCTGAGATACCATCATTCTGAACTAACGACGCTCCCGAGCAAGCACCTTTAGGTGCAAGTTCAGAAATGTCAAGCTCTTTATACCGGCACAACAAAAAAGGCATTCGTCGAACCAGGATCATAAGTATTATAACGTGTGCGTGTGTGTGTGTATGTGTGAGAGAGAGAGAGAGAGAGAGAGAGAGAGAGAGAGAGAGAGAGAGAGAGAGAAAGAGGGAGGGGGGGGATTAAGAAAGCTTCATGACAGCAGCGTATCCCCATCACAATCCTAGCGCTGACACAGCAGTATTCATCTACCACCAATCTCAGGCCGGTTCTCTCTCTCCACCATTTCCTATTCCCGAAGAACGACGGAGATCCCAAGATCTCTGCCCTCTGCTCATGAATATTCATGAAAACACGTAAGCTTTCATCAGAAGACATCATTATAAAAAATACCGTAGTGTACTCTTTTTTTCTAACCAGGCCCCAAAAAATTGCTCTTCTGTTATTGGTCGTCTTTTTCGTCAAGGAATATTCAAGACAAACATTACATACATAAATACTGACTTGATTACTTGATCTCAGAATTGGGGTCTTCAGAAACGGATTCTATCCATAACTCCTGGGCCCTTCCTCTGCCTCTGCAGGGTCCATCTTAAGATATATTCATAATGGCGGTCTCCGTCACTCCGTCAGCAGGCCCTAACACTACTAACAGATCGCGGAATCGTCTGCCGGGTTTGCCGAAGTTGCTGAGCTTCTCCTGTGCCAGTCAAAGTGCCATGATCTGAAGAAACACATTTTTTATCTGCGTATCGAGCATCGGAATATATAGTAGAGCTGGGCGAAGAATCAAGCCAGGAACCGATTCCCAAGATTAATACTATGGAAGAAAAGTTCCGACTTCGTTTTACGAAAACCAACGGTTACCAATAATTTTAACCCTTTAAATCCTCTTTTTTCGAATTTATTTTTGAAAAAAAACCAAAACCAAGTTGAGGCTTTGCAGTGTTCCAAAATCAAGTTTATTCTAAATCTTGAAGATGTCCGGAGCCATTTAGGTAACCACTGAAAGAAGTCACATCATTAGAAAGTAAGTAATTGGGTTCGGAGTCGATTTCTACGATTCCTAGCTTTCAATAACCGGGAACCTAACCGCCAGGCACTAATATAGGCCTATTCCTTTTCTGTTCAATATTTCCGTTGCGTAGGAGCTGTCTTCCCTCTTGCTCGTCAGATGGTCACGTGCACGTGCAGTCACAGAAGCAAGATCGAGTGTGAGCGATCCTTTTATGATGATGATGATGATGATGATGATGATGATGATGATGATGATGATGATGATGATGATGATGATGATGATGATAATAATGATGATGATGATGATGAGGAGGAGGATGACGATGATGATGATGATGATGATGATGATGATGATGATGATGATGATGATGATGATAATAATACTACTACTACTACTAATAATAATAAGTAGGCCTACCGAATAGGATTATGATATCTGGAAAAGAGTAAAGTCGTGTTTTGGCGCTTTTCTTGTTCGTTGTTGGACGAAATTTTAGATAGACTCGCACGCCTCGCAACACGGACAGGGGTTATTTTATTTTTTAAACATCTATTTACTTATTTATTTATTCATTTACTTTTTTATTTATGTTTGGGGTTTCTTTAGTTTAAGCAGGCAGATCATGCAATAAACTTATTAATTCGTGTCGTAAGCCTTTTTTGTATTCCATATATGGGTATGTGCAGAACGACGAAAGGAAAACAGCGGAAATACAGAGCTTCGATCTACGTCACTGACATGCAAGCACTGCGACAGAATCTGTGCTTCAAACATAGGAAGAATTAGCCATGAAAGAAGCTGCATGAAGACTACCTTTAGACCATCTTTAGCTAAATTGGCCGTCTGCATAGACGAAAAGAGCCATACATGGGTATGTGCAGAACAAAACCAGTCTATACGTGTGCGCACGAGCTATAAGCTGTCATGAAAATTGCACTCTACATTCTGCATAAAAAGGTGAATACAAGTTAGCTAATTTCTTGTTCATCATTTTGCTTTGGAAAATATGGCAGAGATTGCAGTTTGGCTCACAACTTACACTAACAAACTTTTCACTTTCTTTTCCTACTTACAGTTTTCTTTTTCATTTCACGTATTGTTCGATCTCTCTACTGGTTTACAAGTTACGAAACTGTAAACAAACAAACAGAAAAGTGTAAACACATAATCTTCATCAGGAACTGCTTAAATTAACTCTTTCCCCAGCAACATGTCTTATTTAAGGGGGGGGGGGCTACACCCCCAAAGTCAAAATTCGGCTCAAAATCATGGAATTTGAGTTGTAGGCATTATTAGCTTCCTCAGCCTCTCCTACAACTATTTCATCGCATAATATTAAGAACCCCCAAAAACCGTATTTTTTCCCATACCGGGCATGTTTGTAACCGCCAATTCCTCATAAAGTCAGTATTTTATTTTTATTTTTCGGCCGTTTTCTCAAAATGCGACTTTTCTCTATACTTTTTAAAAATAACACCACCATT
>NW_004798416.1:120935-128203 GCF_000002075.1 Aplysia californica
TTTATAAATTAAATAGAAAACAAAAAACAACACAACTCCCAGCTGTTAAATCTATCTCAGCTCTCCTCATTATCAATGGAAGGACTTTCGTAACGAGCGACCATCTCAACAAACAATAAAGAAGAGACCAACCTCAAACCCTACTCCTACCCCAGCCCACTATTCTTAGTATTCTACTCTGTCTCATACTTGTGGTCGCTCGTTATGGTTATGGATATAATATCCTCCCTTATCAATTCCTACAGCTGTCTTATTCTCCCTCCTCTTCCCCTAAAAATATTTATTGTCTTTTTCCCTTGCTACAACTAATAAAACTAATGATCAGCGATGACATACCGACTTGACTGGCTATATATATATATATATATATATATGACAAGAGACAAACAAAGGGTCGGTGTTAGTGGGTTGTAAAAGAAGGTGAAACCTATTATTGAGACTGGCGCACTTCCTACCACAAATTACTGGTTGTAGTTGTACTATGGCGTCTTACCTTTATCTAATAAATTATAAACTCTAAACATTTAACTATTTTAAGACGATGAACACATTAACAACACACTCATCCATACATTGACTTTTTATCTACAACATAAAAACAAAGAAAAAAATGTCTGCAGGTTCCAATCCAAGTCATGGACAAGCCAATTCCCTGAGAGAGAGAGAGAGAGAGAGAGAGAGAGAGAGAGAGAGAGAGAGAGAGAGATCCCCACAAAACCTATTAAAGTGAACAGTCTGACTCTGGACTTCAGACATGCATGTATACACTAGATCTAGATCTAGAATCTAATCTAGATTCTACGTGGGCAAAAACCAAAAATACAAAAATCCTAAAACCATACACACATCGATAGAATAATAGAATACAACTTAAACAACACACGGACCCCGACAAACACACACTTGCCACACATACAATACAGTACAGAAGTCCATCACTCAGACTCAGCGATCTAAATCACTTAGCCACCATCTAGATCTAGTCCTATCCCTTCATCGGTTTCCTCCACATTACGTCATATAAAGCTATCACCTCCCCACACCTTGGTCCAGTAGCCCACCTCACCTCTCTCCTAGCCACCCGCCCCAACCAGTCCCTGTACCATTCTGGCCCTCCAGCCAAAGGAGCACTGACAATAGGCTCACCTTCACTAGAGATATCTACCTCAAACAACAGCCGCTCCCCTTCAACATTCAAACCGACTAAGAAATCATCACGTCTCACCTCAAATCCCAAGAACATGTGCGGTCCTTCCAGGCCATAGAACTGACCTTCCACCAAGTCAATACACTCTATTACTGATTCATCTGGGAGAAGTGACGCAAAATTCCCCATGTCGGCGGCAAAGACAAAGAGAAGGCAGGACTCTTCTACTTCAGTACAGGAACGAATCGATCTCTGGAAGACAAAGATACTAAAGATCGACGTGAAATCTTCAGAAAAGCGACTCGACAGCCAAACAATTGTTCTGGATAACTTGCAAATCGTCTAAAACTAAATGCAGTGAGTCAACACACTTCAAACAGAAGACAGCTTTTGCAACTCGCTACACTGAGCAAAATGGCGACCAATATGGCGACTGACTTGGACGACATCCGCTCAAAGATTTTTCCAACAATTCCTTAGTAAAATAAACCGGAAGTTTATAGAATGGGTGATAGCGGATGTACCTCATGAAAGAGGCAAAAAGCATTGTTCACTAAATTATGTCCATCACACAAATTAGATGCGCAAAATAAATTTAGATCTGTCTTTTTAAAGTTTTTTAAAGAGTTTTACGGCACTCACAACACAATAGGGTCATATAAATGCCGAAGATTAGAGGTGTTACAAGAAAGTAATAAACACAAAAAAGGAGGGGAGATAAAGACGATAGATGTTTGATAGGAAAGAAGAAGCAAACCACACTAGAGCACCCGCCAACCACCCACTTAAATCTGTTTGGTTTTTGGTTTTTAAAATAAAGTTGAGTCAACTACATGTATACAGCTCTATTTACCTAACATTATTATTTTCCTCATTAATTATAGTTATAATTAAAGAGTTTTACGGCACTCGCAACACAATAAGGTCATATAAATGCCGAAGATTAGAGGTGTTACAAGAAAGTAATAAACACAAAAAGGAGGGGAGATAAAGACGATAGATGTTTGATAGGAAAGAAGAAGCAAACCACACTAGAGCACCCGCCAACCACCCACTTAAATCTGTTTGGTTTTTGGTTTTTAAAATAAAGTTGAGTCAACTACATGTATACAGATCTATTTACCTAACATTATTATTTTCCTCATTAATTATAGTATAGGCTATGCTATTATGTTCAAAATCATAGATCTATACAATCATGTAGGCTAGGCCTGCTCTACCCTGTCCTGTATGGTTGGTGTAGGCGTACCGAGTCAAAACACCAACCTCTATAATACTGTCCCCGAGGTTTTTTTTTATGCACCCCGCATAATTTAGCAAAATATCATTTTTGGGGGGCATAATTTCTGATTATTTTCCTTTATCATTCTTTGTTTTAAAAAACAACAACAGAATCGCATAATTTCATATTTTTGGGGCTCAGTTTGCATAATTTCAGAATGTTTCTTGCATAAGAATAAAACGACAGGGAGAGATAATAATATTCACTAGGACAAGGTCATGTACCACAATGATCAGACTAAAAGATCTAGAAACTGCAGTTCGGAAACAAGGGTTCTGAAGAATGACGTAACTGTTCTAGAAGCGGCAGCAGCCTTTCGTTTGAGGATTTGCAAGAGTTTTACGGCACTTCTAACACAAATATAGGTCATTTATAAGTGCCAAAAATTAAAGGTAGTGCTAGAGAATGACATACACAGTAATGAATGAAGGAGGAGAGACAAGACAAAAATCGATAGATGTTTGATAGGAAGGAAGGATCCGACAAAGCACACCGGAGCACCCGCCAACCAGTGACCACCCACAACCTTTTGTACGAGCTTTCAGTACAGTCGAACCTTGTTTAAGGAACACCTAAAACATTCACCCGTGCAAACAACCACTTTCTGTCCCCGTAGGATTATGCGATTGTGCGGCCGCGATTTTTCGCGGAATTCTGCACATTTGCGTAATTTTGAATTCCCCGCTTTTTTTCACGTTTTTTTCCCCTTTTTTAAAAACAAAACAATTAATTCTATTAATTAACGCCTCGCCATGTGACTAAAGGGAAATAATCACCGTAATAAGTCTTATTTAAGTGAAAGGTTGGTTATTTCCCTTGGTAGAAGATCTTGGTTATGGTTTGGGATTTTGTTCCTTGAGCATGTTCAATTTTTCAATCCATCAAAAGTTGTTGTTCTCGTGTCTGCTGATGCTTCATGTTTGACAGGTGTTCCTGGTTTTAGTAATGTGCCAGCATCAGAGGTCCAGATGTCCTTTTTTTTTTTTTTTTTTTACATTTTTCTTTCCCAGATCTAGATCTAGATCCAGATCTAGATCTACAACTGAAAGTTACAGAGATTATATTTTTTAGTTGTTTTTTTTTTTTTTTTTACAGATGTGTATTGTTTTCTTTCCAAATACACTACAAATTACTGATACTGATATGTTCTGTTTTAAATCTTTCTGTACTTAAAACATAAAAGTCTTGAAAATCTGTGTTGAAAAAGTGCAAAACATGTCGCGAAAGGTGTTACGGTAACTTGCATAATTTGGCTTTTTTTGGGGCATTATTTGGCCATCTAAATTCGCATAATTCTACGGGGACAGCACTTTCCACTCCACCCCTCTTGCGTCTTTTTCTGTACAATAATACCATTCCATGTGTAATGACACTGTCCAAGACTTGAGCCGGATTGAATAATCTGTAGTCTACGCTTTTCTCCTACCTGCCCTTCCCATTTTATGAACATCTGTGGGAATACTTTCCTTTTGAAACACGCTTTGAAACAGAGGCTCGCTGAAGTAAGAGATCAGAATATGCTCACCCAGCACACTCGTCAACAAAGGATGGTAACACTAATACTTGACAAAGAGAGATAGGGGGAAAGAGAGAGAGAGAGAGAGAGAGAGAGAGAGAGAGAGAGAGAGAGAGAGAGAGAGAGAGAGAGAGAGAGAGAGAGAGAGAGAGAGAGAGACAGACAGACAGACAGACTGAGAGAGACAGACTGAGAGAGACAGACAGACAGAGAGGAGAGAAAATTGGAGGTTAGTGAGGGGGAGGGGGGTGATTAAAAAGATGACAAAAAGCCATAAAGGTGGCCTGTGATATCTAGTAAAACAATCAAGAAAAGAGACACAATCTAAGTGAATTCCCTTTATTTTCTTCTCGTTCAAGACAAACATGATGTACTTCGTCTGTTATGGAAGAGAAATAGAGAAAGAATCCGTCATCTACGCCAAGCGTCGAAGTCAAGCATTCTCCTTTTTTGCGGGGGGGGGTCTAATTTTATAGATGCCATGTCGGAGAGGACTAATTTAACTTTTTATTTCTTCCCAATTAATTTGTGGCCCAAGTCCCATATGGGGTCTGGACAGTGACAGGAGATGCATCCGTTGCTGTCTCTCTTCCTCTTTCCCCCCGCACAGACACAGTCCAAGTTTAGAAAACGTCGGCAGATAGTACCACGAGCGAGTTTGTTGGCTCCCACCTCCGGGCTAGGCATGCAAGCTGGGGGACAGAATTTTAAAAAAAAGTTTTAATCAGAATTTTACGGCACTTGTAACACAACTACATGTAGGTCATATTATAAAGAAAAGATGGAGATATAAGGAGGATAGAGGTTTGATAAGAAACACCACACCAGAGCACCCGCCAACCACACACATTTACCAATAGAAACCTAGAAAACAGATCCTTAGCGAAACACAATAAATAAAAATGATAAAAATACTACTACATTGTACTACTACTATAATAATAATAATGATAAAATAATGATAAGTAAATAAATAAATTAATTAATAATGATAATAATAATAACAATAATGATAATGATAATATTAATAATAATATTACATGAATAAATGGTAACAATAAATATAACAATAATAATAGTAGTAGTAGTAGTAGTAGTAGTAGTAGTAGTAGTAGTAGTAGTAGTAGTAGGAGGAGATGACTTGTGATTGTCTCCGTTAGGAATAGTACATTATTATTAACAATAGATTCAGTAATATATATATATAGCTCTATCCCATGCAAGTGATATAGAAATTTTTGTCGATGCTAAGTTAATAGCGAATAAACCTTACACTTACACACACACACACACACACAAGAAACAAAAAATTTGGATATGCACAAGAAAACTAGTTTAACTATATTAATATTATAATAGAGCATTGCATGATAGTCTAAGCCTGAAGCTCTAGCTTGTGGTGGTAAAGGCATGCAGGCAGCCACATCCACATTATAACGAGTAAATGTTACTGGAATTTGTCATTGATGCATGGACTGAAGTCTCCCTCCCCTGACACAGAGATAAGAATGGCAACGAGGAGAAGAACCTTCATCTTCATGTCTCTTTCAAGTCTCACAAGGTGCTCAGGAAAAGATCTGTTTTATCTCGCCAACACTTGCCATTTAAATACGTTGGTACGTCCTTGAATAACCTCTTCTGACTCCTACTGATAAAACTACAGGTTTTTGCTTTGTCTGGCATCTGCGTTTGTCGCGGCCGCGACCTGCGAATCGTGACAGCGATTTTTGGCATTTTTGGGTCCGCGATTTGTGTATTTTTTACAAAAAAGAAAAAGAAAGCACACACCGTCGGGGAATAAAAACAAACCAGGGGAAAATGGGGAATAAAAAAACTCTAAAACCCGAACCTCTTTACTTTTAACTTTTAGAAAGAAAGTTTATTTTCACTTTCGCTTCACTTCGTCTCTTACTCACTCGTTGACATTGAGTTGATTTATTTTCATGTGAAGAATATAAGTACTTTGCATTGCCTACTATTTATATTGCTGGTTCTCTTTCATTTTCCTATATGTTGTGTTTTAATTTGTTGGTGTGTTAATTGTTTTCTTGTCATTGTTCTGATGTGTTGTTTTCAATTTTTGTATTTATACATACAAGCGTAAAGTTATTTAATTTGGTACATGTATAATGTATAGTTCTTACCTTTTTTAAATACATGTATGTGGTATGTTAGAGCGTGTCTCCACCAAAACCGAATACAGTGGAGTCCACTTATAACAAGAAGTCTGTTATAATAAAGACACAATTCTAAAACCCCGTTTTTTTCTCCTCTTTACCTTTGTAAATAAAATACTGATATTATTGTGTTATAGCGCTATCAGACAAACATGCGAGTCGGTTATAGCGGAATATTGCTGCTGCTGTGAACAGTGGATAGGCCAATTATACATCATGCAAACCCTCGCCAATAAAGAAACTTGTTGGTTATCTTACGAAACAAAGAATAGGACAGCCCATGTGCGTCAACAATGAAGGCCGGAGCAACTGAGTAGGGAGGGTGTGGCATACGCAGACAAGCAGAACGCATCGCGTGATAGGCCAGCGTAAGCCTAGTTCAGATTATCAAGGCCTACCATGCCTCTCACTTCTCCGATGCGGAGATGGAGAGGTCTCATCAATGTGATGGACGGAGCGAATGTGTGACGTGCGCAAGCAGACAGAATGCATCACAGGGTGGGGTGGGGTGGGGGAAAACACAGCGGGGGAGTTAGCCCAGGGCCCTTTCCTTCTGATCGCCAACGCTGAGCTGTCAGTCCACATCGCTAAAGAAAGAAACCTGATTCAATTTTTGATCAAGTAAGACCAAGAGGTCTTGTTGACAAAATCATCATAAGGGGAGATAGCAAAAGGAAATAAACAGAACACCAAACTCATAGATAAGGCCTTCTTTACAGTTTCCCTTGAATTTATTACTGGATCCCTTATAGCGAGAATCCTGCTATAACGGACATTTTGCTCCGGTCCCCTCCCTCTCGTTATAACAGGATTCCACTGTATTGACACTGGCAGGCCTCTTGTGTGCGATTCCATATATAATACAATGTAATTTACTTGACCGAACATCCTATATTTTTACTTGAATTACACGCTTAGGGTTAAAACTGCCTATCCGAAGACTCGCGCCCTTATTTGTTATTTTTTTGTGGTTTGTTAATGAATTGTTCTAATTTTTATTTCATGCTGATGTGAAATCTTGATTTTTCCCCTTTTTACATCCTGTGTGACTACAAATGATATTCTGGATGCTTAAAACAGAGCACAAGAAATTCTGGGGCTTTAGATTTAGTTACCTCTATACATGTATCAACGTATTGCTATGTG
>NW_004798416.1:128303-133336 GCF_000002075.1 Aplysia californica
CCCCCTTAAAGTGACTGCGAATTACGCTAGTACGAGGGAGGTTCAATAAGTGTTTGGTCTGGGTATGAAGGAATCATGGTAGAGTAATGAAATTTCGCCTACCTTTAGACAAGTTCTTTGGAACACACCATGCAACTTTTCGGGAAAATCCGACAATAATAAGGCACTAGTCAGAGTGTTCAATGAAACCATGCACAAAAACATTTCATTTGATTTTTCTTTGCTGATGCTGTACGTGCCATGGAACCTGTATGACTCTCACTTATCAAGCTTTTGCATTTGCAAGGAAAATCCCCTTCGGAAATTTTTCAGGAAATGGTCCAAGTTTATGGTGACAAATGTCCTCGTTAATAATACTATGACATACTGGGTAAGAAAATTCAAGATGGATTCCATTCGGTGATGGATGGAGATCGTGAAGGGCGCCCATCCTTTGTGGTAACTGAAGAGAATGTATCCGTAGTGAAGAGACTGACTTTACAAAACCGACGTATAACTGTTAATTAAACAGCTCTCAAGTGAAACGGGAATCAGTGTAGGGTCAATTGAAACGATTCTCCATGACCATCTTAACATGAATAAGGTGTCAGTGCGGTGCGTACCCCCGCCTTTTGACAAGTGAGCAAAGAAGCAGAGGGTTGCGTCCTGTAAAAATCTCTTTCGAATTGAGTCCACTGACACATTTTAAAAAAATAAAAAATATGGTGACTATGGATGAAACATGGATTTATAATTTTGATCCAGAACCCAAAAAAATGTCTTCCATGCAACGGAAAACCCCTGCTTCTCCCTCATCAAAGAAGGCAAAGGTAACACCGTCAAGTGGAAAGG
Source organism: Aplysia californica (assembly GCF_000002075.1). Taxonomy (NCBI): domain Eukaryota; kingdom Metazoa; phylum Mollusca; class Gastropoda; order Aplysiida; family Aplysiidae; genus Aplysia; species Aplysia californica. Next base: position 129,135 of record NW_004798416.1, read on the forward strand.
TCATATGTCGTGTTTCTGGGATTGTGAAGGTATCATCAGAAATGACTACCTTGAAAATGCAAAAACAGTCAGAAGGGACTACTACTCGGGTTTGCTGATAAAATTACGGTACGGATTGGTGAGAAAAAAGGAGTGGGAAACTCCGCAATGGGGTCCTCCTACTGCATGACAACGCCACAGCGCACAGGGCACAACAAACAGTCCAGACAGCAGAACAGTGCGGCTTTGAAATCCTGCCACACCGAGCTTATTAACCAGACCCAGCCCCTTCTGACCTTTTCCCGTTTCCTAATCTTAAAAAATCACTGAAAGGACGTCGTTTCCATGACAACGAGGACGCTATTTAAGCTGTGAAAGACTGGTTAGGGACCCACTCTGGGTCATATTTTTCTCAAGGACTTCCGAAAGTTAAATAGGGGTGGCTGAAATGTGTTAGTCTGCATGGTAACTATATATAGAGATAAATGAAAGTATGTGTGCCAGGTTATAAAGCTCTATCTTTATTCCTTCATATTTAGATCAAAGACTTCGTACACACTGATAAAAGACATATATCAAAATAGGTCTCAGACTTAGTAGCTGGGTAGGTTACACCCGTACACCCTGAATGAATAGAAGATTGTAGTAAGATTTATATATAATAGAAATGTATGTGGATGATGAGTTGTATTTAGGTCACTGGGATTACCATTGTTGGCTGCAATAACTTGATCAGCCCAGACGTCAACCCTACACTGATTGTTGACAGGTCTACGACCGCACGTTGTCAAGAATGCATAACCCGCGGGGGTAGCCAACACTGCAGTGCTCTATCCGGAGACGTCTCCGACGGAGATACACCAATCAAAATGCTTTGTGCCTCTGGACCAAGTAAAACAAAATATGGGAGGTTACTGACGGGGAGGGGCATTCCCCACTGTTTTCAGTTAGTACTGTTTTCAGCTAGTTTTAACCCAGAATTTTGATATTTTGCCATTAGGTTTGACATTTTCTTGAAAGTATTTGATTTGCGAGAGTTTTAGTTTAGTGGCGACATGTGTGATTTGCAGCAAATAGTACGCAGTTTGACCCCCAAAGCAGTGCAACTGTGTGCGGGAGTACGTCTCCGAAAAGTTCCTCGTTGCTCGCCGGAGGCGTCTCCGAATCACCTCTGCCAACAATCAGAGTTTGCTGCCAGGTCTATGAATAAAGACAGATGTTTGGGATCCGCCATGGCCGTGGGAGCTGTCTGATTTTGGCACGCAGTGAAAGGGATGGAAAAGGAGGAAAAGGGGAGGGGGGTGAAGTGGGGTGGTGGGGTTTGATGGGGAGCTATCACTATCAGAGCCCAAACTATAGCAAGTTTAGTTATATAATAATAATAATAATAATAGTAATAATAATAATTGCATAGTTATAGCGCTATCAGACAAACATGCGAGTCGGTTATAGCGGAATATTGCTGCTGCTGTGAACAGTGGATAGGCCAATTATACATCATGCAAACCCTCGCCAATAAAGAAACTTGTTGGTTATCTTACGAAACAAAGAATAGGACAGCCCATGTGCGTCAACAATGAAGGCCGGAGCAACTGAGTAGGGAGGGTGTGGCATACGCAGACAAGCAGAACGCATCGCGTGATAGGCCAGCGTAAGCCTAGTTCAGATTATCAAGGCCTACCATGCCTCTCACTTCTCCGATGCGGAGATGGAGAGGTCTCATCAATGTGATGGACGGAGCGAATGTGTGACGTGCGCAAGCAGACAGAATGCATCACAGGGTGGGGTGGGGTGGGGGAAAACACAGCGGGGGAGTTAGCCCAGGGCCCTTTCCTTCTGATCGCCAACGCTGAGCTGTCAGTCCACATCGCTAAAGAAAGAAACCTGATTCAATTTTTGATCCAGTAAGACCAAGAGGTCTTGTTGACAAAATCATCATAAGGGGAGATAGCAAAAGGAAATAAACAGAACACCAAACTCATAGATAAGGCCTTCTTTACAGTTTCCCTTGAATTTATTACTGGATCCCTTATAGCGAGAATCCTGCTATAACGGACATTTTGCTCCGGTCCCCTCCCTCTCGTTATAACAGGATTCCACTGTATTGACACTGGCAGGCCTCTTGTGTGCGATTCCATATATAATACAATGTAATTTACTTGACCGAACATCCTATATTTTTACTTGAATTACACGCTTAGGGTTAAAACTGCCTATCCGAAGACTCGCGCCCTTATTTGTTATTTTTTTGTGGTTTGTTAATGAATTGTTCTAATTTTTATTTCATGCTGATGTGAAATCTTGATTTTTCCCCTTTTTACATCCTGTGTGACTACAAATGATATTCTGGATGCTTAAAACAGAGCACAAGAAATTCTGGGGCTTTAGATTTAGTTACCTCTATACATGTATCAACGTATTGCTATGTGCGTCGTCACAAGAGTTGAAAGCTGGAAAACTAATGGCAACCTTTTTTGAGGCAAATTTTGGACCAAAAAATGGCAACAAACGCAGAGATGCTAGCTTTGTTCGGTCGTGACCAAATCCAGGTACACATGCACACACACACACTCATATAATTAAATACATAATATATATAATATACAGGCAAAAGAAGGAGAGATACGAACGATAGATGTTTGATAGGAAAGAAGGAGCAGAGCACCCACCAACCACCCACAGTAAAAGAAAACAAAGTACATGAGGTGTAGTCGGAAGAAACAAGTATGATGGAGAGACAGAAACAAGTATGATGGAGAGACAGAAACAAGTATGATGGAGAGACAGAAACAAGTATGATGGAGAGACAGAAACAAGTATGATGGAGAGACAGTACAAGTATGATGGAGAGACAGAAACAAGTATGATGGAGAGACAGAAACAAGTATGATGGAGAGACAGCACAAGTATGATGGAGAGACAGAAACAAGTATGATGGAGAGACAGAAACAAGTATGATGGAGAGACAGAAACAACTATGATGGAGAGACAGAAACAACTGACAGGCAGCAAAGAAAGAGTTCTAGCCAAGTGGGGGCCGGCCTCAAGCCACCCACAAAGCAAAGACACACACACATACACTACACAAGAGTCAAAACAAAAAACAGAAATACATAGTAAAACATTACCCCCCCCCCCCCCCATTTTTTACACAAGCAAACTTTTTATTATAAATTTGTGGGTGGTTGGCAGGTGCTCTGGTGCGGTCTGCTTCTTCTTTCCTATCAAACATCTCTCGTCCTTATCTCCCCTTCTTCTGTTTTATGTTTGTTATTCTCTTGTTGTAGTTGTAGCACGTCTATTCTTCTGGCGCTCATATATGACCTTATGCAGTTGTGAGCGCCGTAAAAAACCCTCTACTAAAACAAACCAAAAACTTTTTATTTACTTACAATGGATTCCAATAAATGATTGCTTTAATTTTAAGGATAAGCGGCCTAACCCAGATTTTGGGGGTTTCCAGAAATCTTGACCTACACCAAAAGTGGGCATTGCCCAACCAAAAGGACAAGTTTGGTTTCATTGGTGTGCATATTTGTTTGGCTTGGGGCTGTTCAAATATAATCTTACACCTTTTGGGGGACTTTTTGACCCCCACCCCCCCCCTTTCTAACACTTTTCTTACATTTGTGATTGAAGGAGGTGGGATCACCTGATCTCAGAGGTAAAATTCGTGAGAAAACGGCCGCCAAAGTTTGATAACTTCAATAGCTTGAGAGCCTTTTAAACTGAAAAATCACAAATTTTGGGCATGTCATGTAATGAACGTTTTTCAGTATGGATTAAAAAGTTTAACGCGAAAAAAAAATTCAATAAAAGTTCCCAAACCTGTGGAAAAATGCCAGGTTTTTTTTCTCACTTTCATAATTTTGACGAGCGCCTGATTTCACCACGCTGCCTCACAATTAGAGTAAATCATTCAAGGAAATTATTGCAAACACACTCTTTCTTACTAATAATAAGGAAAAAAAATTGAGACTCACGTATGACAAAAGCGCTTTAATTAAAAAACAAAACAAGTTACAGTGGAATTCTGATAAAGTCAACACCCCGGACAGAAAAAAAGGGGATGACTTTGAGCAAGGTTGACTTTATCCATTGTACTACTGCCATTAAAAATTGAAGATGACAGCTACAAAATGACAAAGTACCTCGTAATAAACAAGATGTAATCTCAATTTCAGGGAGTATAATTCTGAAGTTGTCACCAAAACAAGAGATAA
>NW_004798416.1:133436-139938 GCF_000002075.1 Aplysia californica
TGAGAGGCAGCAAAGAAAAAGTTCTAGACAAGTGGGGGCCGGCCCCAAGCCACCCACAAAGCAAAGACACACACACATACACAAGAGTCAAAACAAAAAACAGAAATACATAGTAAAACATTACCCCCCCCCCCCCCCCCCATTTTTTACACAAGCAAACTTTTTATTATAAATTTGTGGGTGGTTGGCAGGTGCTCTGGTGCGGTCTGCTTCTTCTTTCCTATCAAACATCTATCGTCCTTATCTCCCCTTCTTCTGTTTTATGTTTGTTATTCTCTTGTTGTAGTTGTAGCACGTCTATTCTTCTGGCGCTCATATATGACCTTATGCAGTTGCGAGCGCCGTAAAAAACCCTCAACTAAAACAAACCAAAAACTTTTTATTTACTTACAATGGATTCCAATAAATGATCGCTTTTAAGGACAAGCGGGCTAACCCAGATTTTGGGGGTTTCCAGAAATCTTGACCTACACCAAAAGTGGGCATTGCCCAACCAAAAGGACAAGTTTGGTTTCATTGGTGTGCATATTTGTTTGGCTTGGGGCTGTTCAAATATAATCTTACACCTTTTGGGGGACTTTTTGACCCCCCCCCCTTTCTTACACTTTTCTTACATTTGTGATTGAAGGAGGTGGGATCACCTGATCTCAGAGGTAAAATTCGTGAGAAAACGGCCGCCAAAGTTTGATAACTTCAATAGCTTGAGAGCCTTTTAAACTGAAAAATCACAAATTATGGGCATGTAATGAACGTTTTTCAGTATGGATTAAAAGATGTTTAACGCGAAAAAAAAATTCAATAAAAGTTCCCAAACCTGTGGAAAAATGCCAGGTTTTTTTTTTTTCACTTTCATTATTTTGACGAGCGCCTGATTTCACCACGCTGCCTCACAATTAGAGTAAATCATTCAAGGAAAATATTGCATACACACTCTTTTTTACTAATAAAAAGGAAAAAAATTGAGACTCACGTATGACAAAAGCGCTTTAATTAAAAAACAAAACAAGTTACAGTGGAATTCTGATAAAGTCAACACCCCGGACAGAAAAAAAGGGGATGACTTTGAGCAAGGTTGACTTTATCCATTGTACTACTGCCATTAAAAATTGAAGATGACAGCTACAAAATGACAAAGTACCTCGTAATAAACAAGATGTAATCTCAATTTCAGGGAGTATAATTCTGAAGTTGTCACCAAAACAAGAGATAATGAAAGAACAAAGGATACATATGTAATTGGTGGTGTGTACACCACTTGCTCAGGTGAAATACCTCTTCTAGAATGAATTCACCTCAGGATTTAGCCCCAAATTGTTGACTTCACGAAAGGTTAATACTCAAGTGGTAGACTGTATCAGAAAATCAGAAACACAATTACTTCAACTTAAACAAAGAAGGTAAGAAACGGGACTACAGTGAGGTGTTGACTGTAAGCAAGTTGACTTTATCAGGATTCCACTGTATCTATGTTATTACTGATCATTTATGGTGAAAAAAAAGTGAAATTAGTTATCATCAACAAATGCAGAGTTCATCATTATGTCGAAAATATTTTTTCCCCCTCACAAAAGTATAATATTACATTAGCTAAAGACCCCCCCCCCTTACACTTTTCTTACAGGAACCAAAGACCCGCCCCCCCTCCTCAGGCGTAAGATTATATTTGAACGGCCCCTTTTATAGAGAAAACTCTCCATGTCTTTTAAAGAAACTGAACAAGGGGCAAAAACTTTACCTTCGATTTTCTCAAAACAGCATTTTTCGGGACAGGCCCCTTGTGCTAAAAAAGTGACCAAATAGAAACCATGTATCAGTATCAGTACCATTGCTGGCGATAAAGAAGACAAAACAGATTAGTTTTAGTTTTAGTAAGTGTGTTACGGCACTTACAACAGAATAAGGTCATAAGTGCCGAAGATTAGAGGTGTTACAAGAGAGTAACAAACACAAAAAAAAAAGAAGGAGGAAAGATAAAGATGGTAGATGTTTGATAGGAAAGAAGAAGCAAACCACACAAAGGCACCCGTCAACCACCCACTGTGATTCGATGGCTTCAACTTCATGGCAAAAGGAAAGCCAAGAAAAAGATGGATCAACGAAGTCAAAGAGACCCTCCAGAGGAACAGCATGATGATCAAAACACCTAGCATAAATCCAACAATTGACCTCCCCTCCGCACCTTGTGGCATAAGAGGACAGAAAAAGTGAAAGTATGTACTGGAGGGTAACATACAAAGAATAGGAGAGATATTATAAGGACAATAGAAGTTTAACAGGAAAGAAGGCACAAACCACACCAGAGCACCCACCGACCACTCAGGCTGAGTTTTTTTTTTCTCTTGGGGTGGGGGTGGGTTATTAAAAAAACATTCCCTTCTGAGTTCCCAACTGGAGTTGGTTTGCAGGCTTAGGACTGCCGTAGGCCCATTAAAATGTTTTTTTGTCTTTGTTGGAGAGAGGTTTCCACAACTAGATGGCTTGATAGGACCCCAGTAGAAGCTGTGAGCTGTATGAGTTGGAGAGGGGTTCCCATAACTAGATGGTACTCAGTACTGAGCTGGACGATAAGTTCAAGAGAGTCCCCGGGCCCGCGTCTCCCAGCTATCTCCTGTCCTCATAGATGTCGCCACTTTTGTTGATAGAAGTTTAAAATTGTTGTCTGTTAAGTTGTCCATCAGCTCATCACCATTACATCTTCCATGGCTGTCAAGTGCTCAAGTCAGTGACGTGTTGGGGTCACAACAGTCGACATTTCTATTGCAGGTACAGATGAAGTGCACTTTAAAACAAAAAACATTTCTTGAGTCAACTCCGCTCTGTCCGAGGAATCATTTTCATTTTCCTTGTCATCAGCATTGTCCTTTGTTGTTAAATCTGTAAGTGTAAGCAAGTCTGTTGCTGGATGATCCCTGTCTACTGGATTGTTGTCATGTGTCAAGGAAACAAGGACAAAATGGAGTCTCCAGAACCGCGGTAGATCACATTACATACCGAAAGTAGCAAATAAACCATTATAGAATAGTATAGTAAATACACACAGATAAAAACGTGTATTTTCACTTCATTTATAGTAAGTCAGACAAATATTGCAAATAAACCAACGTAATTTTTTGTCAGTTACAATAAGCTGCGCATAACTGATGGGAATGGACTTCAATTTATCTCCAAAAAAACACTGGTTTGTGTAAATCCACTCTGGGTTCAAGAAAAGATTATGACAAAAATATATTGAAGGGCTCCAATTTTATCTGAGTACTTGGCAAGTGTGCAGTGGGCATTGCTGAAGTCACAGAGCTGGAATTATCTTGACACCAAACTTGCCTGGCTTGTCTGGGCAGTACACTGGGTAGCTGAGACTTGAGACTGCCACTCCACGCCAACACGCCTTTGTCGACAGACATGTTGATGGTGGGGGTAGACGTTGGCGGTGAAAGTTTCCGCAAGTTTGTTGAGGAAGGGACAGATCTAAAGGAGGAGGGGGTTGCTGCCTTCCTCTCCCCTGTGAACAGAGTTGTCGATGTCAGTGACATGGAGGACAGTCAGGACAGTTTTTTATCTGTACCTTATCATGTCGTTGTATAGGTTTTTTAAAAGTCCATACCAACACTATTAGGCTATTTAAGTGGCGGAACCCCTACATTTTAAAGTCCGTCTTCGATAGGACAAAGACATGTGGGTTGAGAGCTTTGAAAACTCCACAAACCACCAGAGTTCATGAAAGCCCAGCCCGGTACTTGAACCAGGGCCATCTACTTTGTCCACAATGATACCAACAGAGCTAATCAGATGGCTCCAATTTTATCTGTGTACCCGGCAGCTGTGTATCTGACTTTGTCACTTTGTGCAGAGATTTGTGCCTCTGTTATAAACCTGTAACCGTGGTTTTATGCATCCCGCATAATTTAGCAAAATTTGTTCATTTTTTGCATAATTTCTGATTATTTTCCTTCATCATTCTTTGTTAAAAATTAACAGAATCGCTTAATTTCACATTTTTGGGCTCAGTTTGCATAATTTCAGAATTTTTCTTTCATAAAACGACGGGGGAACGGATAAACAAAGAATCTATGCCAGTTGCAGATTGCCAATTTTATCACACCACTTGGCAGGTCTGGTACCTTGATACTCATGCACAAGTTGTGGTACGGAATAGCCAATACAAAAGTATTTATAAGACAAATAATACATAAATAATTTTTTTAAAAACAAAAATCAATTATTTGACTTTGTTAATTTTTTTCTAGTACAGGTTTATAGTCTCTAGCACCACAAGAAAGTCTCATTTATGACCAGGTTTGAAGATAGCAGAGCACAGGGCTGTGTCAGCTAGAATACAAAGTCAAAAAAACTTAGATCAAAAGATTTACTAACAAGAAATACATACTTGCATAAAAAAACCAACCCCAAGCTATCTCATCAGTGTGTGCAAAGGGAAATAACTCATTAGGATATCGTTCTTCACCTAGTCGTGTTAGAGTCATTTCCCTTGCTATTGGGCAGTCAGGGGAATTAAACAGAGGACAGCATGAAAAACCTGTAGTGTTACACTTCCAGCCCCAATATACATGACAGAAAAGATCAAACTAGTTGTGGAAGTAGTCAAAACTTACATTTAACAATTTACTTACAAGAAATACATACATACATTAACCCTTCCAGTCCCAGCCATTTTTGTGCACTCCCTTATCCCAGTCCCAGCCAATTAAAAGCAGTATTTCAGAAAAAGAGGCATGCATTCTAAAAAGTGATGTAGTATCTTTGTAATGAGGGTTTAGATAATAACATATAACAATGTTTAATGGTAAATGTACAAATATGAAAATTAAAGTTTAATTAGGTTCGCTCTTTCCGAAAATGCGCAAATTCGGTACCCCCCAAAACAGATATATATGCTCTTGGGACCGTGGGAGGTGCAAGTGCTGCTGAAAATATACGCGCATGGGGCTGGAAGGGTTAAAAAACACAAAAAGTTCAAGTTCGGACTTTCATTCAATACACCAACAAACTACATCCAACAGCCCACATTTTGCACACTTGCCTAGACTCTCCATTCATCCTTCACACTGGTGAGCGTAGTACTGTGTTGGCCACCCAGCTCAAACCTCTCCACACAGTCTGCTCCTGTTTCAGCAGGACATGTGTCTTGTGGTTTGAACAGGGTGTTCACCCTTGCGCCACGATGAGGCCCAGTACTTCCAACTTCTGCAAGGGAGGGGATGGGGAAGGGGAACTGTGGCAGTCTCTGCAGGAAATCCAGCTCAGGCCAGTCTTGGCTTAGGTCTGCTGAGTGGCCACGTCTTCCGGCTTCATGACGGGCTCTCCAGTGACTCGTCCTCTCTTGCCGGTCTAATGTGTCTCTCCGTCCTCTGGTGGAACGCCTGTTTTCAGGTGGACGTTTTACACAGTGAAAAGATCTATGAAATCAATCACAACAAAAAAACTTCTAAGGTGCCAAATGTTAAACAAAACTAACAAAGGCAAAGGCAACCTAGAGTCTGAAGGCAAATTTTGTTCACTTAAATTGTCCCAAACTGGAGTTTCTTTTCTTAGAATCTTGCTTCCGAAGAAGTTTGACACTGAATTATTTCTGCATCTCAACTTGGACAAAGTTCTGCATTTTAAAACAGCACACAAAACAAAAAGTCACAAAATATAGCAACACTCAAACTGTTCCAAGTTCCAAGATCTATTCAACATAGCAAACAGATCTGCACTGTTTCAAAAACAAACTGTGTAACCTTCCATCCTGTACATATCTGAATCTCTTTATAAACTTGACGAAACAGTGTTGTAAGACGGCCAAAAAGTGCAAGGCATGAAACTGACGTGGAGGAAAACGATGACAAAGATCACTACGCTGTCTTAAACCTTCAGCTTTGTGCTGAGACTGAGGTCTCTACTCTGTGCTCTCAGATGTCTTTCCTTCGAGTCGTCTGAACGCTGCACCGGCTCTAGCAACCGTTACTGATCTCTGTGTCTGTATTGGCTGTTTGAGACAGTCTGCTCCTAAGGTAGGTGAAATTTTCTACTGCACTTGACTCTCTCTGACATGAACAAAATATGAGACCGCAGGCTCTGGAGAGGTACACTTTTATGCAAATACGAAGCTCTCCGAGAGGTGGTTACAACACTATTTTCATCTCTTTTGGTATTTAATGCAAGTCCAAAGTTACCACAGCTGCAGCTGCTGGAGAAACAGGTAAGCTGATGTTGGCAAAGAGGTGTTCTCTTGCTCAGAGCAGTTGTAGGCAAACAGAAGATACCTGATGATAATTTTGAGTACTTTGCCAACAGGCGCAGCTATGAGATGACTGAGCATGAAATAAGCAAACAACTGTTGAAATGAAGCTTGTCTACTTTACTGGTCGCTGCCAATCATTGAAGCAAAATAATTTTTAAATCTATAATTTTGTCCCGTGCCCGTTCCTAGCATAGATCTAGAATCTATTATTATAAGAACGCCATCATGAATAATAATCAGTACAACCAGGGGAAGAAAGTT
>NW_004798416.1:140038-146118 GCF_000002075.1 Aplysia californica
GAAGTTGTCACCAAAACAAGAGATAACGAAAGAACAAAGTACATATGTAATTGGTGGTGTGTACACCACTTGCTCAGGCGAAATACCTCTTCTAGAATGAATTCACCTCAGGATTTAGCCCCAAATTGTTGACTTCACGAAAGGTTAATACTCAAGTGGTAGACTGTATTAGAAAATCAGAAACACAATTACTTCAACTTAAGAAACGGGACTACAGTGAGGTGTTGACTGTAAGCAAGTTGACTTTATCAGGATTCCACTGTATCTATGTTATTACTGATCATTTATGGTGAAAAAAAAAGTGAAATTAGTTATCATCAACAAATGCAGAGTTCATCATTATGTCGAAAAAAATTTTTTCCCCTCACAAAAGTATAATATTACATTAGTTAAAGACCCCCCCCCCCCCCCCTACACTTTTCTTACAGGAACCAAAGACCCGCCCCCCCTCCTCAGGCGTAAGATTATATTTGAACGGGCCCCTTTTATAGAGAAAACTCTCCATGTCTTTTAAAGAAACTGAACAAGGGGCAAAAACTTTACCTTCTATTTTCTCAAAACAGCATTTTTCGGGACAGGCCCCTTGTGCTAAAAAAGTGACCAAATAAAAACCATGTATCAGTATCAGTACCATTGCTGGCGATAAAGAAGACAAAACAGATTAGTTTTAGTTTTAGTAAGTGTGTTACAACAGAATAAGGTCATAAGTGCCGAAGATTAGAGGTGTTACAAGAGAGTAACAAACACAAAAAAAGAAGGAGGAGGAGAGATAAAGATGGTAGATGTTTGATAGGAAAGAAGAAGCAAACCACACAAAGGCACCCGTCAACCACCCACTGTGATTCGATGGCTTCAACTTCATGGCAAAAGGAAAGTCAAGAAAAAGATGGATCAACGAAGTCAAAGAGACCCTCCAAAGGAACAGCATGATGATCAAAACACCTAGCATAAATCCAACAATTGACCTCCCCTCCACACCTTGTGGCATAAGAGGACAGAAAAAGTGAAAGTAAGTACTGGAGGGTAACATACAAAGAATAGGAGAGATATTATAAGGACAATAGAAGTTTAACAGGAAAGAAGGCACAAACCACACCAGAGCACCCACCGACCACTCAGGCTGAGGTGTTTTTTTTCTCTTGGGGTGGGGGTGGGTTATTAAAAAAACATTCCCTTCTGAGTTCCCAACTGGAGTTGGTTTGCAGGCTTAGGACTGCCGTAGGCCCATTAAAATGTTTTTTTGTCTTTGTTGGAGAGAGGTTTCCACAACTAGATGGCTTGATAGGACCCCAGTAGAAGCTGTGAGCTGTATGAGTTGGAGAGGGGTTCCCATAACTAGATGGTACTCAGTACTGAGCTGGACGATAAGTTCAAGAGAGTCCCCGGGCCCGCGTCTCCCAGCTATCTCCTGTCCTCATAGATGTCGCCACTTTTGTTGATAGAAGTTTAAAATCGTTGTCTGTTAAGTTGTCCATCAGCTCATCACCATTACATCTTCCATGGCTGTCAAGTGCTCAAGTCAGTGACGTGCTGGGGTCACAACAGTCGACATTTCTATTGCAGGTACAGATGAAGTGCACTTTAAAACAAAAAACATTTCCTGACTCAACTCCGCTCTGTCCGAGGAATCATTTTCATTTTCCTTGTCATCAGCATTGTCCTTTGTTGTTAAATCTGTAAGTGTAAGCAAGTCTGCTGCTGGATGATCCCTGTCTACTGGATTGTTGTCATGTGTCAAGGAAACAAGGACAAAATGGAGTCTCCAGAACCGCGGTAGATCACATTACATACCGAAAGTAGCAAATAAACCATTATAGAATAGTATAGTAAATACACACAGATAAAAACGTGTATTTTCACTTCATTTATAGTAAGTCAGACAAATATTGCAAATAAACCAACGTAATTTTTTGTCAGTTACAATAAGCTGCGCATAACTGATGGGAATGGACTTCAATTTATCTCCAAAAAAACACTGATTTGGGTCAATCCACTTGGGGTTCAAGAATAGATTATGAAAAAAATATTATATTGAAGGGCTCCAATTTTATCTGAGTACTTGGCAAGTGTGCAGTGGGCATTGCTGAAGTCACAGAGCTGGAATTATCTTGACACCAAACTTGCCTGGCTTGTCTGGGCAGTACACTGGGTAGCTGAGACTTGAGACTGCCACTCCACGCCAACACGCCTTTGTCAACAGACATGTTGATGGTGGGGGCAGACGTTGGCGGTGAAAGTTTCCGCAAGTTTGTTGAGGAAGGGACAGATCTAGAGGAGGAGGGGGCTGCTGCCTTCCTCTCCCCTGTGAACAAAGTTGTCGATGTCAGTGACATGGAGGACAGTCAGGACAGTTTTTTATCTGTACCTTATCATGTCGTTGTATAGGTTTTTTTTAAAGTCCATACCAACACTATTAGGCTATTTAAGTGGCGGAACCCCTAAATTTTAAAGTCCGTCTTCGATAGGACAAAGACATGTGGGTTGAGAGCTTTGAAAACTCCACAAACCACCAGAGTTCATGAAGGCCCAGCCCGGTACTTGAACCAGGGCCATCTACTTTGTCCACAATGATACCAACAGAACTAATCAGATGGCTCCAATTTTATCTGTGTACCCGGCAGCTGTGTATCTGACTTTGTCACTTTGTGCAGAGATTTGTGCCTCTGTTATAAACCTGTAACCGTGGTTTTATGCACCCCGCATAATTTAGCAAAATTTGATCATTTTTTGCATAATTTCTGATTTTTTTCCTTCATCATTCTTTGTAAAAAATTAACAGAATCGCTTAATTTCACATTTTTGGGCTCAGTTTGCATAATTTCATAATTTTTCTTTCATAAAACGACGGGGGACGGATAAACAAAGAATCTATGCCAGTTGCAGATTGCCAATTTTATCACACCACTTGGCAGGTCTGGTACCTTGATACTCATGCACAAGTTGTGGTATGGAATAGCCAATACAAAAGTATTTATAAGACAAATAATACATAAATACATTTTTTAAAAACAAAAATCAATTATTTGACTTTGTTAATTTTTTTCTGGTACAGGTTTATAGTCTCTAGCACCACAAGAAAGTCTCATTTATGACCAGGTTTGAAGATAGCAGAGCACAGGGCTGTGTCAGCTAGAATACAAAGTCAAAAAAACTTAGATCAAAAGATTTACTAACAAGAAATACATACTTGCATAAAAAAACAACCCCAAGCTATCTCATCAGTGTGTACAAAGGGAAATAACTCATTAGGATATCGTCCTTCACCTAGTCGTGTTAGAGTCATTTCCCTTGCTATTGGGCAGTCAGGGGAATTAAACAGAGGACAGCATGAAAAACCTGTAGTGTTACACTTCCAGTCCCAATATACATGACATAAAAGATAAAACTAGTTGAGGAAGTAGTCAAAACTTACATTTAACAATTTACTTACAAGAAATACATACATACATTAACCCTTCCAGCCCCAGCCATTTTTGTGCACTCCCTTATCCCAGTCCCAGCCAATTAAGCAGTATTTCAGAAAAAGAGGCATGCATTCTAAAAGTGATGTAGTATCTTTGTAATGAGGGTTTAGATAATAACATATAACAATGTTTAATGGTAAATGTACAAATATGAAAATTAAAGTTTAATTAGGTTCGCTCTTTCCGAAAATGCGCAAATTCTGTACCCCCCAAAAACAGTATATATGCTCTTGGGACCGTGGGAGGTGCAAGTGCTGCTGAAAATATACGCGCATGGGGCTGGAAGGGTTAAAAAACACAAGAAGTTCAAGTTCGGACTTTCATTCAATACACCAACAAACTACATCCAACAGCCCACATTTTACACACTTGCCTATAGACTCTCCATTCATCCTTCACACTGGTGAGTGTAGTACTGTGTTGGCCACCCAGCTCAAACCTCTCCACACAGTCTGCTCCTGTTTCAGCAGGACATGTGTCTTGTGGTTTGAACAGGGCGTTCACCCTTGCGCCACGATGAGGCCCAGTACTTCCAACTTCTGCAAGGGAGGGGATGGGGAAGGGGAACTGTGGCAGTCTCTGCAGGAAATCCAGCTCAGGCCAGTCTTGGCTTAGGTCTGCTGAGTGGCCACGTCTTCCGGCTTCATGACGGGCTCTCCAGTGACTCGTCCTCTTTTGCCGGTCCAACGTGTCTCTCCGTCCTCTGATGGAACGCCTGTTTTCAGGTGGACGTTTTACACAGTGAAAAAATCTATGAAATCAATCACAACAAAAAAACTTCTAAGGTGCCAAATGTTCAACAAAACTAACAAAGGCAAAGGCAACCTAAAGTCTAAAGGCAAATTTTGTTCACTTAAGTTGTCCCAAACTGGAGTTTCTTTTCTTAGAATCTTGCTTCCGAAGAAGTTTGACACTGAATTATTTCTGCATCTCAACTTGGACAAATTGAAAGTTCTGCATTTTAAAACATAGCACACAAAATAAAGCAACACTCAAACTGTTCCAAGTTCCAAGATCTATTCAACATAGCAAACAGATCTGCACTGTTTCAAAAACAAACTGTGTAACCTTCCATCCTGTACATATCTGAATCTCTTTATAAACTTGACGAAACAGTGTTGTAAGACGGCCAAAAAGTGCAAGGCATGGAACTGACATAGAGGGGAGCGATGACAAAGATCACTACGCTGTCTTAAACCTTCAGCTTTGTGCTGAGACTGAGGTCTCTACTCTGTGCTCTCAGATGTTTTTCCTTCGAGTCGTCTGAACGCTGCACCGGCTCTAGCAACCGTTACTGATCTCTGTGTCTGTATTGGCTGTTTGAGACAGTCTGCTCCTAAGGTAGGTGAAATTTTCTCAAAGAGGTGTTCTCTTGCTCAGAGCAGTTGTAGGCAAACAGAAGATACCTGATGATAATTTATTTTCAGTACTTTGCCAACAGGCGCAGCTATGAGATGACTGAGCATGAAATAAGCAAACACTGTTGAAATGAAGCTTGTCTACTTAACTGGTCACTGCCAATCATTGAAGCAAAATAATTTTTAAATCTATAATTTTGTCCCGTGCCCGTTCCTAGCATAAATCTAGAATCTATTATTATAAGAACGCCATCATGAATAATAATCAGTACAACCAGGGGAAGAAAGTTAGTAGGTACACAGTACTAAGAACAAAATAACAGTACAGTAAACACAACGCAAACAACACCTTACAAAAGCTAGACAGCACAAAATCGCAAACACGCAGAACTCGAACTACGACAGTACCATAATATTATTGTCAGCTTAAAGTATTTTATATCCTAACATCCTCTGCTCCCAAAGAGTCACGAGGCGGGCACTTTCCCACATTCCCACTCCCTAGTGGAGCAAACCAAATTTAGTTAATCGTCACCAGACAAAAAAATAGGCCGAAATATGTGCGCTCAGTCTCATCTACTGGTGACTATGTTAATGGGGATCTACTCTAGGGGCATGGGCCACGGAAAACAACAACACACACATATATATACATTTGTCTCTACACTATGGCCAGCCAAGTAAACCGAAAACCCCAATCATCAAACCTTTACACAAAATTTAAAACTGCTATCATTTAAAACGAAAAAGATGGGCCCACTACCATACCCCTTCTTACCGAATACAGGCATTCTGGATTCCCTTGCGTTCCAAAACTGAAACCCAATATGAAAGGTCAAAGGTCAGTTCCCCCTTGACCCCTGAACTGTCATATTTGATAACAATATTGGACTTTCAGCCACAACAGCCCACACCCTTAAAATAGTTCTACCTTTTTCATATCAACTACTCAAAAAAATATAAAATATTCAATTTCATGTAGCTCGTGGATGTGTTCCAACTTCCCTCAGCTCCTTCAAAAATTGCCCTGCCCAAAAACTGAGCTGTCGCTATCGTTGTTACCTGGCTTTCTGAGACTACCGTCTTCGACTTCTCCGACTATGAGGGATTGAGCGTCATTTCCCCTTTGACACCCAACCCCTCATACCCAGTTTCCTCTTCAGAACAGACTGAATAGCCCCACCACCCCATGCCTTTCAAAGCACAAGCCCCACAAACAACTTTATAAATTTTAAAATAGAAAACAAAAAACAACACA
>NW_004798416.1:146218-151281 GCF_000002075.1 Aplysia californica
TAAGGTAGGTGAAATTTTCTACTGCACTTGACTCTCTCTGACATGAACAAAATATGAGACCGCAGGCTCTGGAGAGGTACACTTTTATGCAAATACGAAGCTCTCCGAGAGGTGGTTACAACACTATTTTCATCTCTTTTGGTATTTAATGCAAGTCCAAAGTTACCACAGCTGCAGCTGCTGGAGAAACAGGTAAGCTGATGTTGGCAAAGAGGTGTTCTCTTGCTCAGAGCAGTTGTAGGCAAACAGAAGATACCTGATGATAATTTTGAGTACTTTGCCAACAGGCGCAGCTATGAGATGACTGAGCATGAAATAAGCAAACAACTGTTGAAATGAAGCTTGTCTACTTTACTGGTCGCTGCCAATCATTGAAGCAAAATAATTTTTAAATCTATAATTTTGTCCCGTGCCCGTTCCTAGCATAGATCTAGAATCTATTATTATAAGAACGCCATCATGAATAATAATCAGTACAACCAGGGGAAGAAAGTTAGTAGGTACACAGTACTAAGAACAAAATAACAGTAAACACAACGCAAACAACACCTTACAAAAGCTAGACAGCACAAAATCGCAAACACACAGAACTCGAACTACGACAGTACCATAATATTATTGTCAGCTTAAAGTATTTTATATCCTAACATCCTCTGCTCCCAAAGAGTCACGAGGCGGGCACTTTCCCACATTCCCACTCCCTAGTGGAGCAAACCAAATTTAGTTAATCGTCACCAGACAAAAAAATAGGCCGAAATATGTGCGCTCAGTCTCATCTACTGGTGACTATGTTAATGGGGATCTACTCTAGGGGCATGGGCCATGGAAAACAACAACACACACATATATATACATTTGTCTCTACACTATGGCCAGCCAAGTAAACCGAAAATCCCAATCATCAAACCTTTACACAAAATTTAAAACTGCTATCATTTAAAACGAAAAAGATGGGCCCACTACCATACCCCTTCTTACCGAATACAGGCATTCTGGATTCCCTTGCCTTCCAAAACTGAAACCCAATATGAAAGGTCAAAGGTCAGTTCCCCCTTGACCCCGGAACTGTCATATTTGATAACAATATTGGACTTTCAGCCACAACAGCCCACACCCTTAAAATAGTTCTACCTTTTTCATATCAACTACTCAAAAAAATATAAAATATTCAATTTCATGTAGCTTGTGGATGTGTTCCACCAACTTCCCTCAGCTCCTTCAAAAATTGCCCTGCCCAAAAACTGAGCTGTCGCTATCGTTGTTACCTGGCTTTCTGAGACTACCGTCTTCGACTTCTCCGACTATGAGGGATTGAGCGTCATTTCCCCTTTGACACCCAACCCCTCATACCCAGTTTCCTCTTCAGACTGAATAGCCCCACCACCCCATGCCTTTCAAAGCACAAGCCCCACAAACAACTTTATAAATTAAATAGAAAACAAAAAACAACACAACTCCCAGCTGTTAAATCTATCTCAGCTCTCCTCCTCCTCATTATCAATGGAAGGACTTTCGTAACGAGCGACCATCTCAACAAACAATAAAGAAGAGACCAACCTCAAACCCTACTCCTACCCCAGCCCACTATTCTTAGTATTCTACTCTGTCTCATACTTGTGGTCGCTCGTTATGGATATCCTCCCTTATCAATTCCTACAGCTGTCTTATTCTCCCTCCTCTTCCCCTAAAAATATTAATTGTCTTTTTCCCTTGCTACAACTAATAAAACTAATGATCAGCGATGACATACCGACTTGACTGGCTATATATATATATATATGACAAGAGACAAACAAAGGGTCAGTGTTAGTGGGTTGTAAAGAAGGTGAAACCTATTATTGAGACTGGCGCACTTCCTACCACAAATTACTGGTTGTACTATGGCGTCTTACCTTTATCTAATAAATTATAAACTCTAAACATTTAACTATTTTAAGACGATGAACACATCAACAACACACTCATCCATACATTGACTTTTTATCTTACAACATAAAAACAAAGAAAAAAATGTCTGCAGGTTCCAATCCAAGTCATGGACAAGCCAATTCCCTGAGAGAGAGAGAGAGAGAGAGAGAGAGAGAGAGAGAAAGAGAGAGAAAGAGAGAGAGAGAGAGAGAGAGAGAGAGAGAGAGAGAGAGAGAGAGAGAGATCCCCACAAAACCTATTAAAGTGAACAGTCTGACTCTGGACTTCAGACATGCATGTACTGTATACACTAGATTCTAGATCTAGAATCTAGGAATCTAGATTCTAGATCTAAATCTAGATCTAGATTCTACGTGGGCAAAAACCAAAAATACAAAAATCCTAAAACCATACACACATCGATAGAATAATAGAATACAACTTAAACAACACACGGACCCCGACAAACACACACTTGCCACACATACAATACAGTACAGAAGTCCATCACTCAGACTCAGTGATCTAAATCACTTAGCCACCATCTAGATCTAGTCCTATCCCTTCATCGGTTTCCTCCACATTACGTCATATAAAGCTATCACCTCCCCACACCTTGGTCCAGTAGCCCACCTCACCTCTCTCCTAGCCACCCGCCCCAACCAGTCCCTGTACCATTCTGGCGCTCCAGCCAAAGGAGCACTGACAATAGGCTCACCTTCACTAGAGATATCTACCTCAAACAACAGCCGCTCTCCTTCAACATTCAAACCGACTAAGAAATCATCACGTCTCACCTCAAATCCCAAGAACATGTGCGGTCCTTCCAGGCCATAGAACTGACCTTCCACCAAGTCAATACACTCTATTACTGATTCATCTGGGAGAAGTGACGCAAAATTCCCCATGGCAGCGGCAAAGACAAAGAGAAGGCAGGACTCTTCTACTTCAGTACAGGAACGAATCGATCTCTGGAAGACAAAGATACTAAAGATCGACGTGAAATCTTCAGAAAAGCGACTCGACAGCCAAACAATTGTTCTGGATAACGTGCAAATCGTCTCAAACTAAACGCAGTGAGTCAACACACTTCAAACAGAAGACAGCTTTTGCAACTCGCTACACTGAGCAAAATGGCGACCAATATGGCGACTGACTTGGACGACATCCGCTCAAAGATTTTTCCAACAATTCCTTAGTAAAATAAACCGGAAGTTTATAGAATGGAGGATAACGGATGTACCTCATGAAAGAGGCAAAACGCATTGTTCACTAAATAATGTCCATCACACAAATTAAATGCGCAAAATAAATTTAGATCTGTCTTTTTAAAGTTTTTTAAAGAGTTTTACGGCACTCGCAACACAATAAGGTCATATAAATGCCGAAGATTAGAGGTGTTACAAGAAAGTAATAAACACAAAAAAGGAGGGGAGATAAAGACGATAGATGTTTGATAGGAAAGAAGAACCAAACCACACTAGAGCACCCGCCAACCACCCACTTAAATCTGTTTGGTTTTTGGTTTTTAAAATAAAGTTGAGTCAACTACATGTATACAGATCTATTTACTTAACATTATTATTTTCCTCATTAATTATAGTATAGGCTATACTATTATGTTCAAAATCATAGATCTATACAATCATGTAGGCTAGGCCTACTCTACCCTGTCCTGTATGGTTGGTGTAGGCCTACCGCGTCAAAACACCAACCTCTATAATAGCCTACTGTCCCCGAGGGTTTTTTTTATGCACCCCGCATAATTTAGCAAAATTTGATCATTTTGGGGGGGCATAATTTCTGATTATTTTCCTTTATCATTCTTTGTTTTAAAAAACAACAACAGAATCGCATAATTTCATATTTTTGGGGGCTCAGTTTGCATAATTTCAGAATGTTTCTTGCATAAGAATAAAACGACAGGGAGAGATAATAATATTCACTAGGACAAGGTCATGTACCACAATGATCAGACTTACAGATCTAGAAACTGCAGTTCGGAAACAAGGGTTCTGAAGAATGACGTAACTGTTCTAGAAGCGGCAGCAGCCTTTCGTTTGAGGATTTGCAAGAGTTTTACGGCACTTCTAACACAAATATAGGTCATTTATAAGTGCCAAAGATTAAAGGTAGTGCTAGAAAATGACATACACAGTAATGAATGAAGGAGGAGAGACAAAACAAAAATCGATAGATGTTTGATAGGAAGGAAGGATCCGACAAAGCACACCGGAGCACCCGCCAACCACTGACCACCCACAACCTTTTGTACGAGCTTTCAGTACAATCGAACCTTGTTTAAGGAACACCTATCAAAAACATTCACCCGTGCAAACAACCACTTTCTGTCCCCGTAGGATTATGCGATTGTGCGGCCGCGATTTTTCGCGTAATTCTGCACATTTGCATAAATTTGAATTCCCCGCGTTTTTTCACGATTTTTTCCCTTTTTTAAAAACAAAACAATTAATTTTATTAATTAACGCCTCGCCATGTGACTAAAGGGAAATAATCACCGTAATAAGTCTTATTTAAGTGAAAAATTGGTTATTTCCCTTGGTAGAAGATCTTGGTTATGGTTTGGGATTTTGTTCCTTGAGCATGTTCAATTTTTCAATCCATCAAAAGTTGTTGTTCTCATGTCTGCTGATGCTTCATGTTTGACAGGTGTTCCTGGTTTTAGTAATGTGCCAGCATCAGAGGTCCAGATGTCCTTTTTTTTTTTTTTTTTTTTTACATTTTTCTTTCCCAGATCTAGATTAGATCTAGAAATCTAGATCTAGATCTAGATCTACAACTGAAAGTTACAGAGATTATATTTTTTAGTTGTTTTTTTTTTTTTTTTTTTTTTTTACAGATGTGTATTGTTTTCTTTCCAAATACACTACAAATTACTGATACTGATATGTTCTGTTTAAAATTTTTCTGTACTTAAAACATAAAAGTCTTGAAAATCTGTGTTGAAAAAGTGCAAAACATGTCGCGAAAGGTGTTACGGTAACTTGCATAATTTGGCTTTTTTGGGGCATTATTTGGCCATCTAAATTCGCCTAATTCTACGGGGACAGCACTTTCCACTCCACCCCTCTTGCGTCTTTTTCTGTACAATAATACCATTCCATGTGTAATGACAATGTCCAAGACTTGAGCCG
>NW_004798416.1:151381-152642 GCF_000002075.1 Aplysia californica
TTCTGATGTGTTGTTTTCAATTTTTGTGTTTATACATACAAGCGTAAAGTCATTTAATTTGGTACATGTATAATGTATAGTTCTTACCTTTTTTAAATACATGTATGTGGTATGTTAGAGTTAGAGCGTGTCTCCACCAAAACCGAATACAGTGGAGTCCACTTATAACGAGAAGTCTGTTATAATAAAGACACAATTCTAAAACCCCGTTTTTTTCTCCCCTTTACCTTTGTAAATAAAATACTGTTATTGTAAAGAAAAATGCGACTTGTTATAATAAGTTGGGTTTTTAACCCCTCCTGTTTCGTGCTTTCTTGTTGTGACGTTGTTTGATGCAATGGAGTATCGGTAGTACATGTATACCGGTAGATAATTTCTGAGAAAAAGAATGAGAGGGTGACTTCTGGGGAGGGGCGGGGGGTTGGATATGCCATTCCGCACTTCGGTGACTAGGGGGTTCACACGGAGTCAGGACAGTCGAGGTGTAACCGGTTTTGTTTGTTTGTTTGTTTGTTTTGTTGTTGTTTTGTTGTTTGTTTGTTGTTGTTGTTGTTTTTTTTTGGGGGGGGGATCGTAGGGTTTTTTTTTCTTCCTTTTTTTGTTTGTCTGTTTTTTGTGTGTTTTTTTTAAAGATGATGGTAAAACAGGCTGTTGAGAGCCTCGACACAAGATCACATATGGTCGCTTTTAAGCATGAGGGGACTATCCCCAAAAAAAGTTGTTTTGAGAAAAATTGAAGACGTTTTTGCCCTTTTCTCAGTTTCTTTAAAAGACAAGGAGTGTTTTCTCGATAGCAAACAGATTATTAT
The DNA here is from genome assembly GCF_000002075.1 of Aplysia californica. Classification (NCBI taxonomy): domain Eukaryota; kingdom Metazoa; phylum Mollusca; class Gastropoda; order Aplysiida; family Aplysiidae; genus Aplysia; species Aplysia californica. The sequence continues at coordinate 152,191 of NW_004798416.1, forward strand.
GCACACCAATGAAACCAAACTTCTCCTACAGGTAGGGCAATGCCCACTTTTGGTGTAGGTCAAGACTTCTGGAAGCCCCTGAGATATGTGTTAGTCCGCTTGTCCTTAAAAGCGACCACATTACTGTCCCCGTGGTTGTATGGAAAAAAAAAAATGAAATTATGCAAACTGAGCCCCAACAATGTGAAATTATGCGATTCTGCTAATTTTAACAAAGAAGGATGAAGGAAAATAATCAGAAATTATGCACAAAAAAAGATCAAATTTTGCACAATTATGCGGGGTGCATAAAACCACGGGGACAGATATTATCCCGTCTGGTTGTATGGACAAATACCCCTCCTCTTCTGAGTCCACATCTGTTTTGTTACTTTTAAGGGAACTGTTCAGTTATTCTAGAACGATAAGCATGAGGCAGGGATCGAGAGAGAGAGAGAGAGAGAGAGAGAGAG
>NW_004798416.1:153180-158180 GCF_000002075.1 Aplysia californica
GGGGAGAGACATGATGCAGAATGTGTAGGCTAGTCGAAGGGAGCTAACCCAGAAATATTAATCTATATATAGTTATCTGACCAAGTTTCTTCCCCTTATTAATTCGCTTCTCTCACTGTGTTGTTTTTTAAGAGCGACTGTAACGGTTCCAACTGTCTGTCCCGATGGTTTTATGGACCTCGCATAATTTAGCAAAATTTTTTGCATCTCTCTCTCTTGTCCTTTTTTAACTCCCAGTGGAGCACAGGCCATCAACAGCCTGTCCTGAGCATCTTTTTCTATCTGTTTCCATGATGTCCCCGCTTTTTAAATTTCAGCTTGTACCGCTCGTCTCCACGTCATCTTTGGTCTTCCCTTCTTTCGTTTTCCTTGTGGGTTCCACGTTAAAGCCTGCCTGATGATGCTTGACGGGGGTCTTCTCAGGGTGTGTCCAATCCATTTCCATTTCTTCACCTGTATGTCTTCCTTTATTGGCCTTCGGCTTGTTCTCTCCCATAGTTGAGCATTCGTGGCTCGATCGTACCACTTGATCCCCACTATCGTTCGTAGGCATCCATTTACGAAGCTCTGCAGTTTCCTTGCTGCTGATGCTCTATTTTGCATAGTTTCTGATTATTTTCCTTTATCATTCTTTGTTAAAATTAACAGAATCGCATAATTTCACATTTTTGGGCTCAGTTTGCATGAAAGTTTTATGGCAGTTACAACCCAAACAGGTCATACACGTGCCAAAGATTAGAGGTGTTACTAGAGAGTAATATTCAAAATATGACTGTGACTGTCAGGGTCTTGTCTTCTTTTAGTTTTAGTAGAGGTTTTACGGCGCTCGTAACTGCATAAGGTCATATGAGTGCCAAGGGTTGGGTGTCAACAGAGAAGTCCTTACAGGGAATCAGACTTAGACTGCTCATCTCTCTAGCTTCAACAGCACAAGGTCTATTTCGAGTAACAAGGCACCCCGGAAATAGCGGGTCACAAGAGTGTGACAATCATACAAAAGAAGTAGAGGAAAATGACGATAGTAAGGATTAGGAAAGAAAAAGCAGCAGTTCCCTGTTGTAGTTCAGGCACAGTTATGAGCATGACATTGTTAGCCCATTTGCAGTTCTACTGTGCTCTAGAACGAGAAATGTCCCCCCTTTGGGAATGGCCTAAAGACACTTCAGTCAGTCTTCTCAGGCTGAGTGGGATACAAAATCTATTCAAGGTCAAACAAGTTACCTCTTGCGTGCATGATTCAAGCAACTATCTTTTCTTTTTTTCCTGCGTGCAGCGACATAAAGGCCCATCACACTATGGACACCGGTGTAGGCCTATTGTTCACAATCAAAGCTGAAATAACATGAATATAAATTTCAATGAAGATAAGTAATGAAAACTTACAGTGCATTAGGCCTACTGGTGTAAACTATTTTTGTTGTTGTTGTAAAAGTAAATTCAATAATGTACAGAATGTTGATAGATGTATTAAAGAAAATAACACTTTATTCTCATCTTCCTCTAAAATTTGTCCCACTCTGTGGGATAGGCAATACAATAGATACCAGTAGCGGTATAATATAAATAAGACAAAGAACTCGATGCGCATCAAGAAAAACACTATCCAACATACGGTACAGCCGTACAGTCATACAAATGAACACAACATTGCTGGTCAGCACAGAACACAGTGAAAATAAAACAATCCTACCACAACAACACAACAGGCCTACAATTAGACTATTTGTGTTAGGATGAGGTGGAATCAGGTGCTGGTCAATTTTTGCACATCTGGAGTTGTTGGTATTGTTTTAAAGCTTGTTCATTTGACTATGTTTCTATGAAAATTATACACATCTATCTTAAATACTAGTTGAGATATTTGCGATTGAATGAGGTTGGGAATGGCTGGTTTTAGAGGTAAAATTAGTGAGAAAATGGCCGTCAAAGTTTGTTGATTTCCAAAGCTTGAGAATACTTGGAAACTAAAAATTTACATTAGTTGAGTGTTAAATCAATGGTTTTCAGCAAAATCCACTTAGAAATATTTTTTTTAATGGACATAAAAGTTGTTGAACCAAAATAGAAAAAATCGAAAAAAAACCCAAAAAACTGTCAAACTAGCGAAAAAATGCCAATATCTTTGATTTCATTATATTGACGAGCGCCTACTTTCTCCACAAAGCCTCACATTTAGTCAGGCTTCTCTTATCTTCATTGCCCACAACTCACAGAGGAAACAGTTTAATAATAATAATAATAATAATAATCATCATAATCATAATCATAATAATAATTTGAATTTTTTTTTTTTTAAAGATAGCATTTGTGTAGTGCAAAAGGAAACAGTTTAATAATAATAATAATAATAATAATAATAATAATAATAATAATTTTTAAAATATAAAAAAAAAGATAGCATTTGTATAGTGTAAATCCCCGCTGAACAGCAAGCTCTATGCGCTTCACAATTTATACTATTACCCCAGCAGACCTGAGAGCATTCTGAAACAACATCTTCCTGGGAAGCATACAGTAAAAACATTTATAGGGGCTAAAACACTAACACACGAACAAAATCTTTCACTGTCTATGGTCGGGTACCATTTCCCACCTGAGTGAAGTGAGGAAAATTTGTGTAAAGTGCATTTCCCAAGGACACAACGCCGGGCCCGCGGCTCGAACCCCCGAACCCACGATTACAAGTCCAGCAGCCAAGCCACTAGGCCACAGATGTTACATGTATAGACAAACAGTTTTGTTGTAGCGTGGTACGGTACAAGGCTTAGGGAAACATTATAGCCACAAGAGCCACAAGAAGAAAATATTGGTCGAACGGCAAGGACTGAGCAACAATGAGACAAACTATGCTGTCTCTCACTAGCTTATTGTCACCCCTTCTTCTTTACTTTTTGGTCCCTAACAGTTTTCTTTGCAGACAGATAGGAATGGGGCTCTCGTGGCCTAGAGGTTAAAGTGTTGGCCTCTCATTCAAAGGTCCCGGGTTCGAATCCGGGTAGCGACCAAAAAATTTTCTTCTCTAAAATTGTCTCCTTTCACCTCCTTTCCTGCTCTCTAGCAATGTTCTGTTGTCTGCTTTCATTTCCACTTTCTGCCCCCACCCCCTCACCTCCTTTGCCCCCTCCTCTGGGCTTCTGACTCTTTCTGCAGCCTTCCAACTGCTACTCCTTGGCTCCTCCTTACTGCTGTCTTTCTGCCACACCCCTGATCTTCTGGTAGGAAAGATCTACACCTAGCCTTCTCGGACAAGGGCGAAAAATCTCGGAGGGCCCATGTGCAAGTTGCCCACGTTAAAGATCCCTTGGTGGTCTAAAATCGATAAGAGTAGGCTTCGGCCGCCACTCGGGCAAAATTCAAAATTTCCTACCAACTGAAAATATTAGGTGTGTCCCGCGCGCTCATATGACCTTATGCAGTTGCGAGCACCGTAAAACACTTTACAAAAACAAAACAAAAAAGATTGGAATGATAGAAAACATTCATGCCTGCTTCATCATATCAAAACACATGTCATAAAACTTCTGCCACATTGTCTTTAAATATTAATGTTTTAGATCCCCATTTTTTTGTTTATGCTATAACAACTAGAGGTTATTAAGTTATCATTTCAGCAATCTGAAGACTTTTTAGAACATTTAAATATGAATAAATACCTTGGTTTTATGGTGAGTGGTGCAGAGAGTCCCATGGTTAACCTACTGGATTTGCAATTGTGAGATTATATGCTCAGGACAGGCTTCGCTGGAGTAATGTTGTTGATGGCCTGTGCTCCACTGAGAGTTAAAAAGGGCAAGAGAGATGCTGAAGGCTTGAAAACTCAGCTCGACTCAACTTGGGAAAAGCACTTTGGATGAATTTTCCCATTTGGCTCAGCTCTATTTGAGAGTTCTACCTCTTGAATAATCTTACAGGTTTAAGAACAATTTCATACACTTTATTTCTGCCTGTTATAGTGCAAAAGTGAAATGTTTGGCTTGCAAGGTAGTTTATGTACTTTCCTCTTTCGTAAATTCCCAATGCCAATCTACATCACAAGGTTATGATTTTTGGCAAAGGAGAAAAGTATATACACTGCAGAAATAGAGGGTTCCCACCTCTTTCTGATTTATCTGCAGACTAATAGCATCTTATGATACAGTAAAAATTCTCAAATAATTAAACATTCATCCACCTCTTACCCAATTCACTTTATTAACTTTCAGTCCTCAGTGAACACAAGAAACACATAAACAGTCATAAGTACATACTATGGCACCCAAACATATACCGCTCCTTTCTTTCAGACATTCCATCAGAATCAAAATACAAGAGCCCAAGTCAATTTGGAAAGTTTTCAGAAAATCAAAGATAAAGAGAGTGCCCAAATCAGAACAATGACCTGGGCTCTCATAACTTTTCATTTAAAAACTTGAAGGGAAATATAAAGAAACAGAACAAAACTACATTGCAAAAAACCTACTAATATCTTGACTCGAATTACCTGGTTTACTGGCTTCGTCTTTAGTTTTAATGCACTTGCAACACAAGAAGTTCATAAAGTGCCAATGATTAGAGGTGTTACAAAAGAATAACAAACACAAAAATGAAGGAGGACAGATCAGGACAATAGATTGCTTTATCTGGAAACCCCCAGAAAGTAATTTGAGCAACTGTGGAATGATACTGGGGATAGGTGAGGCATGTTGAAAAAATGAGTTACTGATCACAATCCATGAATGGATATATGGGGTGTTTAAAAAAGACTACTCCAAAATCATCATGCAATATTTCAAAAATGAAAAACAGTAGGAAACTCTGGCTAGGACACATGTGTTGTGCTTACCCTCAAGTTCTTATTTGTGAGGCAGTGTGTTAAAATGGGGCGCTCGTTAAGATAATGAAATCAAAACCAAAGAAATCAGCATTTTTTTAGCTGAGGGGCAATTTTTTTTTCGAATTTTCTCTTTTTAGCTCAATACCATTTATGTCCACTTGAAAACACATTTTTGTGAGTATTTTAC
>NW_004798416.1:160680-162550 GCF_000002075.1 Aplysia californica
AGCCTAACCACTAGGCCACCGACGCCGATATTACATGTTGTATAACACTTCCATATATGCAGTTGTGAGCGCCGTAAAACTTTTACTAAAACTAAACTGATATAACACTTACAAATGGCCTATATTCACATGTTGTGCTGGGATGCACTTTTAAAAAAGTGTTTTCTTTCTTCTATTATTTCTCTGTTATTTATTACAGCCTAACATTCTTATGAGATAATAACAGAAATTTGATTTTAGAAGTAAAAAGTTGAACTAAGCATGTAGTGAATTTGGAGCAAAAAGGTTTCTGCAAAAGGTGCTACTGGGTCTATTGCAACAACAGCAACATTTTCCCTAACTCATTACGCAAAACTTTTATTGAATACAATAGGTGTACCAATAATTTGAGAATTTTAAAAGAGACATATTTCATGAATGCAGACCGAGCACAACTAATCTGAAACAATCCTCATCGCTCTATTCGTAATTCATATGAATCAGTAGGCCTATAGTGTGGCAGTCACTGAGGTATCCATACAGAATCTTTTAAGTACATGTATTCATTCATTCATTCATCCAGCGCCACATCTGCGACACACATTGGCAATCATGGTTCTCCATTCATTCCTTTGCTCGGATGCTCTCAAAAAAGCTATGTTTCCCTAATCTTTCCCCATTACCCATTTGTTTAGGTTCCCTGTAAGTTGTTCTGGGCCTACCCCTGCCTCGTTTGACTTCAATTGTGCCAGTTCAAGACCTTTATTTCTATTCAGGTGTCCCAAAAACAGCATTTGCCATTTCCTGATTGCTTTTAACAGTGAGCGTCGCTTGTGGGCTTCATCAAGCACTACCTCATTTGATTTCTTTTCCTTCCACAATATTCTCAGCAGTCTCCTAAGAAACCACATTTCTGTTGCTTCTATTTTATTTTCACCGAATGAAGGAATCAAGCGCTCATCATTATTGCAGCATTTATGGAGTTCTTGGTATCATTTTAAAGCATGTTTATTTATTCTGCTTTTCATTAATAAATATCCATTTATCTGGAACAGAAGTCAAACAAAATATCTGTGATTGAAGGAGATGTGGGTTGTCGGTTGTCAGAGGTAAAATTAGTGAGAAAATGGCCACTCAAGTTTGGTGACTTCCATAGCTTGAGTGTCCTGGATAACTGTAATTTTACTTTTATTTTGTGCTTTTAGTGAATATTTTTCAGTAAAATTCACACAAAAATGAATTTCAAATAAAATATAGCATAGGGCGAGAAATTTATACCATAGTACCGTGGTGGTATTGAGCTTTAGAGCTTTTGTGGGTGTGTGTGTGTTTTCTAAGCGCCACCGAGCACTTTTTGTGGATTCTGGCACGTTATAAATTCCTTTATTATTATCATTATATCATTATTATTATTATTATTTTCTTCCGTTTCATTAGTTTCCTGAGCACCTGATTTAACCATGGTGCTCCACACATAATTTCATAAGGGTCACTGTACACATTAACACTGTCGATGGAGAAGGAAAAATGACCCACCTAGGAATGGTGCAAAATGCATGAAAGCATTACCAAAGGCTCTGTCTTCAGGGTAAAGAATTCTGAAAAAAGAATACCATAACCATTTTTATTGTCATCATCATCATCATCATCATCATCATCATCAAGTAATTGATAAAATTGTCATAATCACCAATACCAACTGTTATTACACTTGTCTTCTTCAAATACAAATGTCCAATGTCTATCAATTAAGTTGTTTACATCGTTAAGAGCAAAAAGCCAGAATGATTGTGACTGTATTGATAATTTCATAACCAAATCTCCAAACTGTACTGTATGTCACACTACCATATAAAGCAGCCAAGTCTAGGCATTACCACAATAACAACGC
>NW_004798416.1:162879-170547 GCF_000002075.1 Aplysia californica
AAGAAGAAGAAGAAGAAGAAGAAGAAGAAGAAGAAGAAGAAGAAATAAAAAAACAACAACAACAACAGCGGCAGCAGCAACAACCGGGACAAGAGTTCACCTCAAGGCAAGCAGATGGCGAGGCATGTTGTTCATTGAGAAGATAAAGGTCTGGGACGCCTGAAGAATGTTGTAAAGGATGAAGTTCCTCTCACACCCCACGTCACAGACACCTGGCTCTGCTTGGCTACTGCTGTTGTGGACATTGAAGCCACTGCAGTTGAAGAATACCTGGTTGGGAAAGAGGAAAGTGGTGACATTTATGAGGCATCGTGGTAAATTCGGGTACTCGTCAAAATAATGAAATCCGAGAAATCGGCATTTTTCGGCCAGTTTGGAATTTTTTTTTGAATTTCTATTTTTTAGCTCAACACCTTGAACGTTGTTCTTAAAAAACACTTTTAAGTGTGGATTTTAATGAAAAACATTGATTAAAAGCACCCAAAAAAATGTAAATTTGTAGTTTCCAAGGGCTCTTAAGCTATGGAAGTCACCAAACTTTGGCGGCTATTTTCTCACTCATTTCACTTCTGAAACCAGGCGACCCCACCTCCTTCAATCGCAAATATTTCGACTTCTATTCAAGATAAAAAGGATATTTTTTTCATCGTAGGCAAGGGAAATAAACAGCCGTTTTAAGATGACACCAATAACTCCATATGATCCAAAATTTACAACAAGCGCCTGATTCCACCAGGTCGTGGCACATTTTATCTATGGGCTGTTCTACAGTGGTATAAGTTTTTCGATTATTATCTTCTGTAATTAGTGGCTGTGTTGTAAGTGATGTGTGTGTGTGTGTGTGTGTGTGTGTGTGTGTGTGTGTGTGTGTGTGTGTGTGTGTGTGTGTATGTGTGTTTGTGGGAGAGGCAGAGTGAGGGAAAGATGAGAGGGTGGGGGTGAGTGAGAGGGGGCGAGAAGGAGAGAGACAGAGAAAGAGAGCAAGAGACAGACAGAGATAGGGGGGAGGGGAAAAGAGAGAGAGAGAGTGAGAGAAGGGGGAAAAGAAAGATGTAGAAAAAGCTCTGCTTGACAGCTGCTGTTGTGGACATTGAAACCCCTGCAGCTGAAAAATACCTGGTGGAGAAAGAGAAAGGTGGTGACATTAATCATCTATGGGCTGTTCCACTGTGGTATAAGTTTTTCATTTATTATCTTCTGTAACCAGTTGCTGTGTTGTAAGTGATGTGTGAGTGTGTGCAAGTTTTTGTGGGAGAGGCCTAGGGAGAGAAAGATGAAAGGGAGAGAGTGAGTGAGAGAGAGTGAGAGAGAGAGAGAGAGAGAGAGAGAGAGAGAGAGAGAGAGAGAGAGAGAGAGAGAGAGAGAGAGAGAAAGAGAGAGACTAGAGAGAGAGAGAGAGTGAAAGAGAGAGAGAATTAATTTCGGAAAGGAAAAGGAAAAAAGAAAACAACTGACCGTTCCGTTGCTGTCTGTACATCCGGCGTAGCACGGCGACAGGTAGGTGTGACCGTCCGTGCCACAGGACAGCAGGTTGAGGGACGGGTCGCAGTGGCAGGTCGAGGCCGTGCTGTTGTCCACGCTCATCCCACTGGGGAGTAGTTGTAATATAAGGTCGCTTTTAAGCACAAGGGGGCTATTCCGAAAAATCTGTCTAGAGAAAATCGAAGGTAAAGTTTTTGCCCATTGTTCAGTTTCTTTTAATGATAAGAAGAGTTTTCTCTATAACCAAACAAATATATACATGTACATACCAAAGAAACCAAACTTCTTCTATAGGTAGGGCAACGCCCACTCTTGGTGTAGGTAAAGATTTCTGGAAACCCCCGAAATCTGAGTTAGGCTGCTTGTCCTTAAAAGCGACCAATTATGAGAGCTGAAACTGCACTCTTAAACTTAATGAATTTAATTAAGCAAAAAGTGTCCAGCTATATTTAGCTGTCTTTTAAGTGTCTGTACCAATCTTGTTAATAAGAGCAACATAATCCAAAGTGCAATCCCACATATTTTTGTCAAACGCCTTTACAAAATACAAAAATCAAGATTCACGGTTTGGGTGGAATTGATTATTTTCAAAATGCCTGATGCTTTTGTACATTGAAACTAGGTGGAATAATGAAAGCTACATTGTTTGAGATAGCTATGTAGCTCTGATAATTTTTCTATCAATGTCAGGTCAAACATCAAATCTCACAGAAAAGTGACAAAAACAGCTTTGGAGGAAAAAAATAGTTCTCGAACTTAAAAAATCCTCGGTACTCACAATTGACCGGAGAGCCCATAGATGGGCCCATTATCACAACCAAAGACAATGTAAAAGGGAGTCATCATCCACGTTATCACAGAGGTGAAGAGGATGAGCTTGAGGTAGCCCAGTCTTGTTTTGATCCGCGTGGAGAGATAAGAGCTGATGGCGGTACCCAGGATGTGGGTGATGGCCGATGACATTCCTGGATGGACATGGGAAGTCACGAGACGTTATGAAGAGATCAAATTTTTTTATTCATTCAAAAATCAGCTGATGTCGTTTCTGTTTCTCAATTAATAAGATGAGTATTTGGAGTAAATTTCTTTTAGTCAGAACACAACGTTTTATGTTACTGTTGTACGTTGTACTGTATTGTAAAGCGCTCAGAGCCTGTGTACTTTAATCGGGGTTGAGCGCTACATAAATGTCATTTATTATCATTATTATGGTGGGTGTTGGAAATAAAGAGGGGTCCGCTTACTTAACAGTTACAGTACCATCGGCGACTTTAGTTGCCAGGCCCTATAGTAGGTGCCCACTAGTGCTGGGCCCCGAGGTTCCCGGTTATTGAAAGCTAGGAATCATAGGAATCGACTCCGAACCCAATTACTTACTTTCCAATTATGGGATTTCTTTCTGTGATTACCTGGTTGGCCCCAAACATCTTTAGGATTTAGGAAAACCTTGATTTCGGAACACTCCAAAGCATCAATTTTTATTTTTCCAAAATAAATTGTAAAAATAAAAAAGATTTTACAGATTAAAGTAACTGGTAACGGTTGGTTTACGTAAAAAGGAGTCGGAACTTTTCTTTCGTAGCATTTGTCTTGGGAATCGGTTCCCGACTAGATTCTTGGCCCAGCTCTAGTGCCCACAACCACTGGCGACTTTAGTCACCGATGTAACCAGGAACACTACACATAATTAAACAACAGCAAACGGACGCACTGCACTGAATTAAATATCAAAAGAAGCCACTCTATACGACAGCAGAATTGTTGATGAACCTCTAGGTGAATTTTTGAAGTGTGTTTCTGGGGCTGCAAGCCAAAGTTTTTTTACTTTTAAAAAAAAGTACCATGGCTTCAGCTTTCTAAAGTGGTGCAGTACTTGAGGGTTTTTCACTCTATGAGCCTTCGGTACTGTAAGTGTTACGGGTCAAATCGGAGGGAACGCTGGAATTTCTTTTGATTTAGTCAGGTTTTTTATTTAGAAAGGTTGCTCTTATAGAAAAAAAAGATGACATTCTTAAAGGGACACAGGAAGTCATGAAGCGTTCACTATCTTAGAATTACAAAGTTCTATCCGCTCAGTAGCCTACCTGATTTTTGGGGGCTCTCGTGACCTAGAGGTTAAGGTGTTGGCCTCTCACTCAAAAGGTCCCGGGTTCGAATCTGGGTAGCGACCGAAAAATTTTCTTCTCTAAATTTGTCTCCTTTCACCACATTTCCTGCTCTCTAGCAATGTTCTGTCGTCTGCTTTCGTCTCCACTTTCTGCCCTCACCCCGTCATCTCCTTTGCCCCTTCCTCTGGGCTCCTGATTCTTTCTGCAGCCTTTCTACTGTTACTCCTTCGCTTCTTCTTACTGCTGTCTTTCAGCCACACCCCTGATCTTCTGGTAGGAAAGATCTACACCTAGCCTTCTCGGACAAGGGTGAAAAATCTCGGAGGGCCCGTGTGCAAGTTGCACACGTTAAAGATCCCTTGGTGGTCTAAAATCGATAAGAGTAGGCTTCGGTCGCCACCCAGGCAAAATTCAAAATTTCCTACCAACTGAAAATATTCGGTGTGTCCCGCGCGCTCATATGACCTATGCAGTTGCGAGCGCCGTAAAACACTCTACTATAAAAAAAAAAAAAAAAAAACCCCTGATTTTGAGAAATTTGACATAAAAGATTTTGAGTAGCACAACTTGCTAAACTTTTTTCAAATGCAATTCTTTGAATATCTTGATAACGACTCAAAATAATCTTACGATTTTGATAGAGTAGATAGAACAATAATTGATTTCTGACCTCATGGTCTTAGTTGTAACTCAAAACAGCCAGAAATGTCAGGTAAAACTTTTAATTCTAATGCAGCGAAGTATGTGGATTTTGTTTTTAATAAGTTTTACCTCGCACTATTGCACCACAATGATGTCATATAGGAGCCAAAGTTTAACACTCATCTCTCTGTGCGCTCATGTGTGAGGCAGCGTGGTGAAATCAGGCGCTCGTCAAAATAACGATATCAATTTTTTTGGGCTGCTGACAGTTTTTTTCGAAATTTTTTTTTTTTGGTACAACACCTTTTGTCCATTTAAAGCATAGCTGTTTGTGGATTTTACGGGGAAAAAGTTGATCAAAGGCGCAAAAAACGTTAAGTTTCAGTTGCCATTGACACTCAAGCTTAGGAAGTCACCAGACTTTGGCGGCCATTTTCTCGCTAATTTTACCTCTGATACCAGACGACCCCCACCTCATTCAATCACAAATATTTTGACTTCTATTCAAAGTAAATAAGTATTTTTTTCACCAAGTGCGAGACAAATGCACGGGCTTTAAGATGATAGTAATAACTCTATACAGGCCCCTAAATTGACGAGCGCCTCATTTCACCATGTCCTGACACATATGGCGTTATGCAGTTACAAGTGCCGTAAAGCACTAACTGAAAAAACAAAAAACCCTCACTCACCTCTGGCAACGTTTTACACTCACCTCTCCGCGCGCTCATATGGCGTTATGTAGTTACAAGTGCCGTAAAACACTCACCAGAACAATAACAACAACAAAAACACCCTCACTTAGGCCTACCTCTAGCAAAGTTTTCCACTCACCTCTCTGTATGCTCATAACATGACATTTAAGTAGTTACAAGTGCCGTAAAACACTTACCAGAACAACAACAACAAAAAACCCTTACTCACCTCTGGCAACGTTTTACACTCACCTCTCTGTACGCTCATATGGCGTTATGCGGTTACAAGTTACAAGTGCTGTAAAACACTCACCAGAACAACAGACAAAAAAACCCTTCACTTAGACCTACCTGTTGTTACTTGAACATGAATGTTTAACACTAACCTTCTGTCTGCCTGCGCCTACAACAGGGGTTAGCCAAACCTGTTTCTCTCCGGATTGTGATCCTTTCCTCACCGATGAGGCCCTGATGCGTTGGAATCTCACACATTACACAGAAATAAACCGAGGCTCTAACTAGCCTTTTCTCCACCTGAACTCTCAGCAGGCCTCCTCTGCCTTGCTACAGCTCTCCCCTCTAAAGTCAAACCTGTAGTAATCCAGACTGCTTTTATACACTGGCACAAAACAATACAACCAAACTGAGACTCACACTCTACTCACTCTCACACTTTCAGCCAAACAACACAATACCCCGTGCCACTGACCAACACGCCAGATTGCAAATGAAGCAACCAAATAGACCACACTACCTCTGGCAAAGTTGGTCCTAGCCATGGAGACGTTGTACTCAAACATGATGTACTTGATGGAGAACGGCCGGACGCCCAGCAGCGGCACGTAGATGATGGTGATCTCGATGGCCAGTAGGGCGAACAGAGGGCTAGAGAAGATTCTATAAACAGACCTGGGTAGATCTGGAGGGAGAGAAAGAGAACAAAGTTTGTCTGGTGGATGGTATCAAATGTGAAGGGTGCTGACAAAATGAGTTATTTCTCAGATTCGAGACCAATGGAACTAGATACATATCATGCTTATAGGTGAATTTTATACATTTTTTAGGTATGAAAATATAAAAGGCTTATTACACTTAAAGAGCATGGCATCAACAGAAAATCTACAAATTTGACCCTGGTGTCGATTTCTGGCCAATATCTCCATTTTGTGGATTGCGATAAGTACCTCATTTTGTCAGCATTCTTCACAAATAGGTTGTGGCCGACCTCTCTTTTGATTCAATAAGAGTTTTACAGCCCATGCTACACAATTACGTCATAAAAGTGCCGAAGATTAGAGGTTGCTACTAGAGAGTAAAAAATACAAAAAAGAAGGCAGAGAGATCTGGAAACTAGATGTTTGATAAGATAGAAGAAGCAAACTACTCCAGAGCACCTTCCAAGCACCCGCACTAACTGATCTCTTAACACTGTACAGTTATTTCTTAGATATATGGAAAAGTAAGAGGAAGAACCCCTAGAGTGATTGTCAGTCCTCAATAAGACCAAACCAAACTGGTGGAGAGCCTTGAAAAACTCCCAGAAGAATCAATGTTTGAGAAACACCAAGTTTGGTTTTGAGCCTGGTTCACAAGCGTCATAATTAAGCATTTGATAACACTCTCTCTAAACGAAATTATGTTAAAGTGGCCATTTTCCGAATTTAAACACTTGTGAATGTTAAAAAATCCCAAGAAAATTTCAGTCTTTTGATACTTTAACAAATTTAGCCTTGCAACTTCTCAAAATTAATATATTATGCACTCTCTTTGAAACACTGTTATGTACATTTGACCTTTTATGGATCAAAATACTTGCCACACTCAACAGACAGCACACTTGCTTTGAAAAAAAAAGTTTTGCATTCAAACTGTCGTTTAAATATATAGTGTAAAGCGCATAGAGCCTGCTCTTGAGCGGGGATATGCACTATACAAATGCTATCTATTATTATTATAATTTAGTTCCAGATATTTTTTCTCACTATTCCAGAAATATTCGTGAAGGAAGAATAATATCAATGATAACAACACTGACAACACCAACAACAGCTCTAGCCACAACAACAACAAAACACCAACCCGACATCAACCACAAGTAAAAAAACAACCAAAACAATACTAAGACCAACAGCAACGACAACGAAAACATGAACAATAACAGCAACAAAAACAAAAAACAATAGCAACAGCAAAAACAATTTTTAAAAACCCAACAAATAAAAGACAAGAACACCGAGAACAACAACAAAAAGCAACAACAACAACGTCATCAAAAATGATGACAGCAAGTAAGTTATTAGCAACGCTTAAGCATCTTGCGTTCGTCAAAATTACAACCTACCTTTGATCATTTGCATACAGGTAAGATCTTTCACTTGATGTCGGGAGGGACGAGATTCTGTCAATGTCATATCCACGGCATCTGAGTTAGGACTGTCTTCCTCCTCTGACAGCTGACTGTAAATGTAATGGTGAAAAGGTACTGGTGTAGAGGTAATGGTGTAGAGGTAATGGTGTAGAGGTAATTGTGTAGAGGTAATGGTGTAGAGGTAATGGGGTAGAGGTAATGGTGTAGAGGTAATGGGGTAGAGGTAATGGGGTAGAGGTAATGGGGTAGAGGTAATGGTGTAGAGGTAATGGTGTAGAGGTAATGGTGTAGAGGTAATGGTGTAGAGGTAATGGTGTAATGGTCTAAAGGTAATATGTAATGGAGTAAAGGTGTAAAGGTAATGTTGTTAAGG
>NW_004798416.1:170895-172072 GCF_000002075.1 Aplysia californica
CAGAGGTAGGGAAAGGGAACGGGATGGGGGTGGAATAGGGAGTTCATTTTTTTCCAATCTTTTCCCAGCATCCCTCTGTTCACGTACTCTAAGAAAGTAATTCTTGTTTTTCCTCTTTGCTTTCTTTTTCTCTTTAGTACAACAACAACAAAATAAGGAATCCACTGAAAAAACAGGCATAGTCACGAACTGGAAATTGAGAGGATGTCAATTTTAAAAGCTTGTGGACTCACAACTTCACATTTGTTTGATTGGTGGTTTATTTTATATGTTTGTTGAATAGGAAATCTAACAACAATAATCAACCAACAGCTGAACAGAAATACAGTTATGAGTCAACAAGTGTTCAAAATTTATACCCCCACGACTTTCAGTTCGTGAGGATGTCCGTTTTTTTAGTAGACTCCTCAAATGTTCACCTCACCTGTACAAAATCTCGTCACTTGAAGATGGCAGACATGGCTTGGCTTTCTCCCCGACAGCAAAAGTGACCATCGCGTTCTCCAGCGACTTTTGTTGGATATCTCTGGGCAAGAGGTAGCGAGGGAGGAAGGTGATGGGCACCGACACGATGATGGTCAGGATGCCGAACACGAGAAAACTGAGCCACCAGGCGGAGATAAACCGGGGGTCGTCCTGCTTCATCGACGTGCCTGGACAAAGAGGAGGAGGAAAAGTTGAATGGGGACAGGAAATGTGAGGCGTGCTGATAAAATGAGTTACTTATCGCAATCAACAAATGGAGATATTGGCCAAAAATCGACACTAATAGTGTCAACTTGAAGGATTTTCTATTGACGCCATATTCTTTAATCAAGTATAATATGTCAATTATTATTTCAAACTTATAAAATGTATAAACTTCAACTATAAGCATGATGTATCTAGTTCCACAGGTCTCGAATCTGAGAAGTAACTCATTTTGTCTGCACTCATCACAAAGTTTTACAACTCGAAGCTGTTTCTGAGCTGGTAAATGCAGCAAGTTTTTGAGTTGGTGAATGCAGCAAGTTTTAGGGTTGGCGAACGACGGCAAAATTCTGAATAGGTGAATGTGGCAAGTTGTGAATACGGCAAGTCAGGAAGAAAATTCCATTGTGGATCAAAAAAGTTTACCATATCTCATCTTATCTTATAAACAAAACATTTGTGGGGAGGGAAGGGGAGGGAGGTGGGG
>NW_004798416.1:173539-178042 GCF_000002075.1 Aplysia californica
GCATTGAGCATCTTTTAGAAAATGGAAATGCGCAGTATAAATGCTATTTATTATTATTATTATTATAACACTTTGCAGTCATTTGGTGCAATAATGCGACGGTGAAAGTTATCCATTCCTGTCACCTGGCGCAGTTTCGCGCCAGGCCCGGGAAGTCCGTTGCAGTCACTCTCCTGGCTGGGTGACCAGATGGGGTGTTTTGCACTGCTGGCTGTGTGGCTGCAAAGTTCCCTGGGCGACCTTTTTCCTTCTTTTTTTATGAGTCTCCAGATCTGGGCGTGTATTTTTGTGAATATTAAGAGTGAAAACAAGACAAACAGGCAAAAGAAAAAAACAACTTTAAGAGAATTCAACATGAAATAAAACGCCAAAAAAAAAAGAGAAAAGTAGAGAAAAAGTACCCACGACTTAGATCCACGGGAATACTGCTGAGCAAGCTGTTCACCACATCTCCTACAGGCTCGGTCAACTCTGCCAGGACGTAGGAAATTGCTGAAACAGAAGAGCAGAGTAATTCTTACAACACATTTGTGACGCATGCTGACGACATGAGTTACTTCCCGCAATCCACAAATGGAGATATTGGCCAAAAATCGACATTAGGGTCAAACTTGTAGATTTTCAATTGATGCCATTTTTTAAAATTACTATAACATGTCTTTTATTGTTTCATACTTATAAACTGTAAAAACTTTACCTATAAGCGTGATTTATCTATTTTCTTAAGGCTTGAATCAGAGAAGTAACTCATTTTGTCAGCACACTTCACATTTCATACTATTTGCTGATCAGTAGGAAGTAGCGATAAATTATGTAAATATTCTTGTATTTTCTTTTCTGACATTAGGTGTTTCTACGCCTCCATTGACACAATTTAGATAATTTAGGAGGCTGGCTTCCTTCCCTGCCTGTCAGGGATAACATGAGCGAGATACTTTATAAACATTCTACGGTTTCAGGAACGGAACCTGGGTCTCCTGCATGTGACCGTGAAGCACTTAATCACTACACCACATATCGTTGGTGTCACAAGCAATTATATCCACTAAAGTCTGTTTAGGTACTTTTTTTCCACCTGAGGCCAAAAACTAGTTTTTATTTGTTGTTCCTTTCAGGAATCACGAAAAGCAAGAACATTGCATCAGGGCGCGGTGGAATCAGGCTCTCGTCAATTTTTTGGCATGTAGAGTTATTGGTATCATCTTAAAGCTTGTTCATTTGTCTTGCTGTAGATGAAAAAAAATCCATCTATCTTGAATAGAAATCAAGATATTTACGAATGAAGGAGGTGGGGGTCACCTGATCTCAGAGATAAAATTAGTGAGAAAATGGCCAACAAAGATGAGCTAGTCCTTAGCTTGAGATTATGTGAAAACGGAAAATTTGCATCTTTTGTGCCTTCAATTAACGTTTTTCAGTTAAATCCGCACAGAAATGTGTTCTTTAACAGGCATGAAAGGTGTTGAACCAAAAAAACGAAAATTCTTTTAAAATTTACAAGCCCGCAGAAAAAAGCCAGTTTCTTCATTTTGATTATTTTGACGAGTGCCTGATTTTCCCACACTGTTTCGTAATTGTAAGCCTTGACGATAGCATCATCGAACAGTATTTTGGTGATGTTGAAAGTGAATCTTTGATCGAACTTTGTGAGGGTGTAAAAAAGAGAAATTTTCAAGATCTAGGACTTCAGTGGATTGCTTGCGTCAGCAACGATAGATACACTGGTATGTATTCTTCATCCTTGCATACATTGAGCGGGGCTCTCGTGGCCTTGAGGTTAAGGTGTTGGCCTCTCATTCAAAGGTCCCGGGTTCGAATCCGGGTAGCGACCAAAAAATTTTCTTCTCTAAAATTGTCTCCTTTCACCTCCTTCCCTGCTCTCTGGCAATGTTCTGTTGTCTGCTTTCATTTCCACTTTCTGCCCCCACCCCTTCACCCCCTCACCTCCTTTGCCCCCTCCTCTGGGCTCCTGACTCTTTCTGCAGCCTTTCTACTGCTACTCCTTGGCTCCTCCTTACTGCTGTCTTTCTGCCACACCCCTGATCTTCTGGTAGGAAAGATCTACACCTAGCTTTCTCGGACAAGGGCGAAAAATCTCGGAGGGCCCGTGTGCAAGTTGCGCACGTTAAAGATCCCTTGGTCTAAAATCGATAAGAGTAGGCTTCGGCCGCCACCCGGGCAAAATTCAAAATTTCCTACCAACTGAAAATAGTAGGTGTGTCCCGCGCGCTCATATGACATAATGCAGTTGCGAGCGCCGTAAAACACTTTACAAAAACAAAACAAACAAATACACTGAGCCACCTGCTAGTATAATGCATGGTTCGAAAGCAGTCAGAAGTTATAGTAATAATCATTATCAATGTTAATTACAATCAGCACCGTCATCTTGTTCATGAGGTGCTACATTGTCTTCATTGTACACAGGGGCGTTGGTGGCCTAGTGGTTAGGCTCTCAGACTCGCAACCCAAAGGTCGTGGGTTCGAATCCCGTCAAGGGCCCGACGTTGTGTCCTTGGGAAAGGCACTTTACACGAAATTTCCTCACTTCACCCAGGTGGGAATGGGTACCCGGCTATAGCAGCGAAAGATCTTGTCAGTTTGTTAATGTTTGAGCGTTTAATCGGCTGCTTGCACTGTATGCTTCCCAGGAAACTGAGAATGTTTCGGAGTGTTCTATGGTCTGCTGGGGTAATAATATTGTGTAAAGCGCATAGAGCCTGCTGCTGAGCGGGGATATGCGCTATACAAATGCTATCTATTATTATTATTATTATTATTATTATTATTATTATTATTATTATTACCTTCAAATGTGTCACGACGTGGAGGAATCAGGTTCTCGTCAATTTTTGGGCTTATAAAGTTATTAGTATCTTCTTAAATCTTGTTCTTTTGTCTTGCTTTCGATGAAAAAATACTCATTTATCTTCAATAGAAGTCCAGATATGTCGAACTGAAGCAGGTGAGGTCACTTGGGTTCAAAGGTAAAATAATAGAGAAAAAAAGCTTGAGAGTCATCGGAAACGGAAAATTTACATTTTTGTGCCTTTTATCAACAATTTTCAGTAAAAAAAAAAAAAAAAAAAAAAGGCACAGCAATGTGCGTTGAAAAGGAGATAAAAGGTGCTGAGCCAAAAACTTTTTTTGCCAAAAAGAAAGAAAAATAAATGTCGTTTTCTTCTATTTCATTATTTTGAGCAGCGCCTGAATTCACCAGGATGCTTCACAAATGAACACTGCAGATTACTAGATCATGAAGACATAAATACCAGAAAGAAAGAAAACAATGTCCAGCTCACCTATAAAAACACCAGTCCGTGTTTTATCAAGCACGTTGTCATCAACATAAACAAAGGGGAGAGCACCATATCTGAAGGAGTTGACCAGCCCCTGCAGAAAAAGGCTGACTAGCAGAATGTAGTAGGCGAGTATGTTAGACTGTTTGTTGCTTCGCTCCAAGTCGCTCTCCAAAGTTTCGGCTAGACTGCTGTTTGGCAAGAGAGAGGCGGGCGAGACTGCTGTGCTCAAATCTTCTGTGGTCGACAATTTGCAGATGTACTGTTCGTTTCTGTGAGGGTGGTCTGTGTTCATCGTTGTGTAAGTGCTGAGGGTATAACAAACAAAAAAAGACAATAATTAATTCTGATTCTAACTTTCTTTCACAATGCATAAATAGCTCTAGGACTAGGCCTACAGATTAGGCCTACAGATTAGGCCTACAGATTAACCCTTCCAGCCCCAGCCATTTTTTGCACTCCCTAACCCCAGTCCCAGCCAATACAGCAGTATTTCAGAAAAAGAGGCATGCATTCTAAAAAGTGATGTAGTATCTTTGTAATGAGATTTAGATAATAACATATAACAATCTTTAAAAGTAAATGAGCAAATATTATGAAAATTAACGTTTAATTAGGTTTGCTAATTTCGAAACATAGGCAAATTCGGTACCCTCCTAAACTGAGAATATACGCTCTTGGGACGGTGAGAGGTACTAGCACTGCTGAAAATATACGCGCTTGGGGCTGGAAGGGTTAAGTATTTTTCGATAAGATATTACGAGATAAGATAAGATAGTACTTGATCATCCCTGAGGGAAATTTTGTTCTTGGCTGTACAGGACCGTAAAAACATATGCAGGAATACATAAAAATTTAAATGATATATTACTCTCATTAAAGTTCAATAAAAAAAGAAAAGTAAAACTGATATAATTGTACCCATCATCCATCTTTCATTGATCCTATTATCTACTTTCACTTTTCCCTCAGTTTCTATTTTGATCTTTTGCAACAGTTGCTTTATCATGTTCTTAAGTCGTCATCTACTAAACGTAATGATGTTTTTTGTTTGTTTTTGTGAAGTGTTTTACGGCGCTCGCAACTGCATAAGGTCATATGAGCGCGCGGGACACACCTAATATTTTCAGTTGGTAGGAAATTTTGAATTTTGCCCGGGTGGCGGCCGAAGCCTACTCTTATCGATTTTAGACCAAGGGATCTT
>NW_004798416.1:179630-183249 GCF_000002075.1 Aplysia californica
TAGCCGGGTACCCATTCCCACCTGGGTGAAGTGAGGAAAATTCGTGTAAAGTGCCTTTCCCAAGGACACAACGTCGGGTCCCTGACGAGATTCGAACCCACGACCTTACGGTTGCGAGTCCGAGAGCCTAGCCACTAGGCCGCCGACTAAATGGTTTCTTCCTAAAGACTCACTCTATTGGTGCGAGCTTGTAGGGAGAAGCCAGCTCCAGCACACTGGGCATCATGGTGAACACGCCACTGAGGATCCCGGCTATCCCGATGGCGAGTGGAATGTTGGTGGAGCGGGCAAAGTGCCCTACTAGTAGCACGGAGCACGTGTGTCCGAACAAGGCAGCGCTGGTGAAGAGGCCGCTGCGGGAGCTGTCGATGTTGAACTGTCTCTCGATGGAAACCAGCTGCAGAGATTGGATCAGTCGTTTTAGATAAGATAAGATAAGATAAGATAAGGTAAGGTAAGGTAAGGTAAGGTAAGGTAAGGAAAGATAAGATAAGATAAGATAAGATCAGATCAGATCAGATCAGATAAGATCAGATAAGATAAGATAGATAAGATAAGATAAGATAAGATAAGATAAGATGAGATGTGATGATATAAGATAGGATGAGAAAACATAAATTTTTGTTGGTCACATCCTGGCATATTGGTTTGGTGTTTTACCACACACACACACACACACACATACACACACACACACACACACACACACACACACACACACAGACAAATACAAACACACAAACACATGTGCACGCACGTGTGTTCACCCTTACACACACTCTCACACACCATCTCTCCAAACACGTCTGTGCTTATAACCATAATACCCACTTCTCCTCACCTTACCACACCCCACCCACCCCATATCATCTCACCTCACCCCACCCACCCCAACCCATCTCATCTCACCTTATCTCACCCCACCCCACCTCACCCCTCACCTCACCTCATCCCAACCCACCTCATCTCACCTCACCTTCCCTCACCTCCCCCCTCACCTCACCCCACCCCAACCCACCTCATCTCATCTCACCTTCCCTCACCTCAGCCCTCACCTCACCTCACCCTACCTCACCTCACCCCACCTCACCTCACCCCTCACCTCACTTCACCTCACCCCACCTCACCTCATCTCATGCCAACCCACCCCACCTCATCTCACCTCATACCAACCCACCCCACCTCACCTCACCTCACCTCACCCCACCTCACCTCACCTCACCTCATCCCAACCCAACCCACCTCACCTCACCTCATTCCAACCTACCCCACCTCACCTCACCTCATCTCATCTCACCTCACCCCTCAGCTCACCCCTCACCTCACCCCAACCCACCCGAACCCACCCGACGAGCTCGCCCCCATTCCATCGAACCTCACTTCACCTCACCTCACCTCACCTCACCTTTCCTCACCTCATATCATTTGTGAGGCATCGTGGTGAAATCAGGCGCTCGTCAAAATAATGAAATCAAAGGAATTGGCATTTTTTGAGCATATGGGCAATTTTTTTTCCAATTTTCTTTTTTTTGGCACAACACCTTTTATGTACATTTAAAAACACATTGTTTTGAGTGTGGATTTTACGGAAAAACATTGATTAAAACCGTAAATTTTCAGTCTCCAATGATTCTCAGACTATTGGAAGTTACCAAACTTTGGCAGCCATTTTCCGGCTCATTTTACCTCTGCAACCAGGCGACCCCGCCCTTTTTCAATAGTCAATATTTCGACTGCTATTCTACATAGATGGAATTTTTTTTTCTCCAAAAGAAAGGCAAATGAACATGCTTTAAGGTGAAACCAATAACCCCATATGCCCCAAAACTGACGAGCGCCTTATCCCATCGCGTCGTGACACATTTTATCTCATCGCCCCTCATCCCATTATAGTTATCATAATGTAACAAAGTAGCCAAAAAAATCACCTGTCCTCTCAGCGACAGCCTGGCCATCCCCGTAAAGAAGTAGGACAGACCCACCAGCGTGGCGAACATGTACAAGTTGGCAAAGGGCTGCAGCCAATGTGGCCGCCACCCGTACAAGCCGCACAGCAAGGGCTGATTCTGACGAGAAATAGTGAGTAGTAAGTTTATTCAGTGTTTAAGGCCATTGGCTCACATCACATCACATAAAACACTCATTTGATAGTAAAGTTTCCATAATGAAAAAGTACAGGTTGTGCACATATCTCTTATCATGAGTCAAACATTGCATATTGCTGTACCAGAAAGAGAAAAACATATCGTGATTATGATGATGATGATGATGATGATGATAAAGGTGAAAATATCAGAGAAAATGATGATGATGACGATGATGATGATGACGATGATGATGATGATGATGATGATGATGATGATGATGATGATGATGATGATGATGATGATGATGATGATGATGGTGATGATGATACTAAAATCTAAGTTTTAAAGTAGGTTATAATTAAGGTGCACCCTTAAGTCTTCCAAACAAATTTCCCAAGGAGATCAATAATATGTTTTCTCATTCTTATTTAGTAAATACGTATAAATATTAACAACATTATTTCGAAGTCGTCAGTAGGCTTTGACTGTAGCGGGAGTAAAAAAAAAATAATGATGCACTAAGCCCTCAGCTTTACGTTGTCATGCTAAAGGCAGGCGGGCAACTCGTCAACAATAGTGCAGGCTGTATGTTTTGTTTTAGGAAGGTTTTACAGCGTTCGCAACTGTATAAGGTCATATGAGCGCCAAGAGTGGATGCACACAGAGAAGTCTTTACAGGGAATCAGGCTTATTCTGCTCACCTCTCTAGCTTCAACAGCACAAAATCTGCTTCGATTATAAAGGCAACTCGGAAAGAGCAGTTCACAAGAGAGCGACAAACATACAAAAGAAGTAGAGGAAAATGACGATAATAAGGATGAAGAAAGAAAAAGCAGCAGTTCCCCCTATGTTGTTCCTTTACAGTATGAGCATGACATTGATAAATCAGCCCATTTGCAATTCTACTAAGCATAAGAACATGTAATATCCCCCTTTGAGAATGGCATAAAAACACTTCAGTCAGTAGCACTGCCCTGAAAAAAGGGGGGGGGGGGTGCTGGCAGGATTAGCGAAAAATCGTTAGTGGGATATACAAATTATTGTCAGTGTGAAACAAGGGAGGCAAAAGAGAAGCCGGCCCAGCAAAGCTCTTACCTGACCACCACCACCATCTGGTGTCCTGTCCTCAAATGGGTTTGTCCCATTTCTCTCGGCGGTCTCTCTGACGTCACTAGACGTCGCCGTCTGACCGGGAGTGGCGCTCCTCTCTGTGGCCCTGGAGTGATCGGCGCTGTGTGGTTTGATGGGGAGGTGCTCTGTGGGGGACAGTACGAAGTGGAGACTGTATTACCTGTATTACCTGTATTACCTGTCCTGGGCCACAACGTCATTGCACACCGGACAGGTCCATAAGTGCTCAGTTGTTCCGGTGGTGCATCAATTTTCTTCTCTAAAATATTATCTCCGTTCACCTCCTTTCCTGTTCTCTAGCACTGTTCAGTCGTCTGTCCTGGGCAACAACGTCATTGCACACCGGACAGGTCCATAAGTGCTCAGTTCCCCCCCCCCTCCCTTTTTGGATGACTTGCTCC
>NW_004798416.1:183619-185043 GCF_000002075.1 Aplysia californica
TAACACAAGTATCTCTTATGATTCCTTTTTTTAGATACAGTGGTGCCGTGCCCCAAAAGTAATCTACAGTGAACGAGAGGGAGAGCCGTTAGGAAAGATGCACAGGGGTGGGGGAGGGGGAGGGTGGGTTGGTACAAGTGGGCACAATCGTGGTGATTACGTACAACTCTATTTCCCAAACTTTATCCCCCACAAACACCCAGTACTACCATGATCTGTATTAAACTGTGATCTGAAGAAACGCATTTTTTGGGTCAATATCGGGAAGAAAAATTATGTGTTCTATCAGATCACATGCATGAAAAAAATGCGTTTCATCGGATTATCTCTGAAAAAATGTGTTTTATCAGATCAAATAGGAAATACATGCGTTTTAACATATCTATAATGTTAAAATTGATTTTTTAAAATTAGTCACAGTCAGGCTTTTATATTGATATCTCAAGATGGCTTTCGACATGTAGCATTCACTAGTGGAAGATAACAAATTTCCCGCCAAAATGAAGAAATGCCCACCCAACAATCATCCAGAGTGCACGAGAGAGGGAGAGCCGTGAGGAAAGAGGCACAGGCGGAAGGAGGGGGTGGGGGGTAGTACAAGTGGACATAACAGCGTGGTGATTACGTACGACTCTATTTCCAAAACTGTATCCCCCACATACTCCCAGGGGGCTCTCGTGGCCTTGACATTAAGGTGTTCGCCTCTCATTCAAAGGTCCCGGGTTTGAATCCGGGTAGCGAGGGAAAATTTTATTCTCTAAAATATTATCTCCGTTCACCTCCTTTCCTGTTCTCTAGCACTGTTCAGTCGTCTGCTTTCGTCTCCACTTTCTGCCCCCACCCCTCACCTCCTTTGTCCCGTCCTCTGGCATCTTGACTCTTTCTGCAGCCTTTCTACTGCTTCTCCTTGGCTCCTTCTTACTGCTGTCTTTCAGCCACACCACCTGATCTTCTTGTAGGAAAGATCTTCACTTAGCCTTCTCGGAGAAGGGTGAAAAATCTCGGAGGTCTAGTGTGCAAGTTGCGCACGTTAAAGATCCCTTGGTGGTCTAAAATCGATCAGAGTAGGTTTCGACCGCCACCCGGGCAAAATTTAAAAAATTCCAACCAACTGAAAATAAAATGTTTAATGTGTCCCGCTCGCTCATATGACCTTATGCAGTTGGATGCGCAGTAAAACACTTTTTAAAAAACCCAATAACAAACAAACAAAAATACCCCCCCCCCCCCACACCCCCTGTGGGAGTCAGCTGTCTCCAAGAACTCAATGGACCCCCTTTTTTAGACACGATCTGACCCCGAATTATACTAGAATACACCTAACTGTGGTTTGCAAAAGTTCTTATACTGTTATAATATAGTGTCGATAACTACACATGAACATATTTAATGTACTTGGTTTTTTAAAATTAATTAATTAATTA
>NW_004798416.1:185177-189339 GCF_000002075.1 Aplysia californica
ACAAGGCCTGCCACGACTCCAACCTTAACGGCAAATGGGGAAGTCAGGAATACGGCGAGGGCTTAGTATGGGCAAAGAGTCTACATAACAAGAGGGGCCACTTCTCTCTTTGAGCCAATTAAAAAAGTGTCCTCAAAATTCGGTGGCGCCCTCTTCGCAAAAGCGCACGCTTTGCGAACAGAGTTACCCTACTTGAGTTTTAAAAAATCAAAGTGAAACTAGCAAGTTTTTTAATAAATTTCGGAAGAACGCTTTTTTAAAATGGTTGCGCTGACAAAAAAACCTCTTCCGGAGGAAAGGGTGATTGTTTTCTTCGTTTAATTTGATTTTAGAATGAAAGGCGAGAGGTCATTAAAATGAAAAACCTAAAATTCCACACTGAACGAACCCGAACTGCTGATGAACAGCAGTCGATCTGTGCACGCAAGGAGGTGCTATTCCTATTCTTCTTCTGGAAAAACGAAAGAGAGCTTCAAATCAGACTGCAGCGCCATCTGAAGCAAAGAGCGAACTTCCGGCGGACACTTTTTTGGCTGAGTGGCCCATCTTGTTATGTACTATCTTTGGTTTTACATGAACCTAAAATACAGACTACTGGCAAACGAGCACACATCCTATGGGCCATGGGTTTTGTTTCGGGGGTGCATGACCCCTACGGATGTGGAAGTCCATCCCAGTGGATTCGTGGGGCGCTTCTGAAAGTCAAAGCTAGAGTACTTTTGATGAAATACTAACAGAGCACTGGTCCTGAACATACAATTCCTGATCAGATCTTGAAGTTTCGAAATAAATACAAAAGGGATCACTAGAATACATGTACATGATTTAGATGTGACTGGTACCTCAAATGGTCGTTTTTAATTGCAATGGGGCTATCCCGAAAAATGCTGTTTCGAGATAATCGAAGGAAAAGTTTTTGGACCCTTTTTCAGTTTCTTTAAAAGACAAGGACAGTTTTCTCTCTATAACCAAACAAATACACACACCAGTGAAACTTAACTTCTCTTATAGGTACGGCAATGCCCAATTTTGGTGAAGGTCAAGATTTCAGGAAACCCTCGAAATCTGGGTTAGCCCACTTGTCCTTAAAAGCGACCAAATGGCCTCCTTACCTGAAAGTCCGTCCATGACGCCACAGAACTAGCAAACTGAACTCCTCTAGACTTGTTGACAATATTGGCGTTCTGTCAACTCCAGAAATTCCACTCAGTCACAACAACACGGAATATCGTAACTTGTAGGAGAATAGATTCCTAGACAGCATCTTCTAGCACAGTATGTTCCAACGATGTCTTCTCTGATGTGGTTTTGTTCTAACACTATAAATTCAAACACACCATTCATTACCTACACCATATTTCTCCATCACATATACTCTACAAAATTAATGTATATCCTTATATTGTGTATTCTAACACTGTACAATATTCTAACACTATATATTCCAAAACATCAAATAATAAATATAAGCACTATTAACTTTTATACACTTCATGTTAACAGCTGTATTTACAGACCGTTTCGCTCTCTAGTTTATGTATATTCCAGCAAAGTATATTTCCACGTCGCATGTACAGATACTGTATGTGTCAACACTTTTTTACTCTGGATTGGAAGTTCACGTACAGCTGTTCTCTGTCATTGATGAAGATAACATAGGAGAAACACCCCTGAATCGACCGGAACAAACGTTCCAATAACTATAATATACTATAGCAGCAGTCCTTGGGTATTGAGCCGTGAGTGAGCAGTCCACAGGCTTAACTAACACTCACCCTGCCTCTCGCTTGTTTCCCCCACGAGCACACATATGGGGAAAGGATATTCATAATAATAAAAAGCGTCTTGCTTTAACACAAGCGTGGCCTCCTTTGGGTCTGTTCGATAACACAGATGATCCGATGGACAACCGGTTTATTCGATACGGCTAGTTTAATAAATAAGTTTCGACATATCTCACGTACGCAGATCACATGGCCAATGACGTAGAGAGAAACGGAATTTGTAACACCATCGGGTCGTATGAAGACCTCATGACTTAATAAGTGAAAAGGTGTTGTAGCAGGTTGATATTGTCTTCCCATCGTTTCATCGGCCTGCCTCGTTTTCTCTCTCCTGGCGTTGTTCATCGTAGGAGAGTCATGACCAGTCCAGATGATTGTGTGGCGTGCCTGTATCACTGTGACATCAACCAGTAGACTGGCCGTAACTGGAACCTCGTGCTGCAGAAAGCCGAGATCCGAGAGGTGTTCAACAAGCTGGTTGCAAAATCTGCAGTGGTGCCCCAGCGGGTGAAACGTCATGAGTCATGTCGTTCTATAGAATGCTCTCATCAGCAAAGAGACACTTTGCTACCTCAGAATTACAAAGTCTTATCTGACATTTTTGCACGTTTTCAGTTATTAAGACCATGGGGTCAGACACCAAATTATGTTTTTTCTGCTCTATCAAAATCGAAAGATTACTCCTAGCCGTTATCGAGACATTCAAAGAATTACATTCGAAAAAAACTTGGCATGTTGCGAAAATCAAAATCCTTGACGTAAAATTTCTCAAAACTAGGTCATCACCATAGCCTTTCTCACCCTGGATCAGAATATAAGCCACGAACAAACACTTTCCACCTTCCCTCGTCGCTTGATGTCACTCCATGTCAAAACTAGGTACTGAGCACATCTGACTTATGTCATTCTAGTTCTAGGGTGTGTAGGTAGTCCTTCGCTGCCGAAGATGACGATGAAATCCTGCAGCTCATCTGTGGACGCGCATGTGGCTGTGCAATCCGATCCTGGATGTACAAAGTCTTGTGCAGTGGGGACACTGGAATGTCGTGGTTGGGGTGGTCTGGTTATGTCTCCTCTCTCTTCTGGTAGTCAGCTTCTCTCTGTAGTTGGTATCGCTGTTTCTGCAGGCAAGACCGACAACCTTGCGCCAGGCGTTCCTTCCGTTGCAGTTCTAGTAGGGCTGGGCAAAGAGTCGCTTTTGCAAAAATCCGGATACTATGTTAGTGCACCTCTTCGGCAAATAATATGATATGAACCGCTTCGGCAAATCGGTTAGAACCACTTCGACAAACGGGTTAGCATCACTTCAACAAATGGGTGCACCCACTTCGGCAAACGGGTCAGGAAAGAGAGTTAAGAATCTGAATTCGGATAATTTTTCATTGAGAACTATCCGGTTATCCTTCTAGATTATCCGGATTTTGCCCACCTCTAAGTTCTAGTAGTAGGGTAGCTACTGGGTTGATACACCGACGTCCTGGTGTAATTTAGGGCTGGGCAATGAGTCGCTTTAGCAAAATCCGGATACTATCTTAGTGCACCTCTTCGGCAAATAATATGATATGAACCGCTTCGGTAATTGTGTTAGAACCACTTCGACAAGCGGGTAGCATCATTTCAACAAAAGGGTGCACCCACTTCGGCAAACGGGTCAGGAAAAAGAGTTAAAGAGTCTGAATTCGGATAATATCTTATTGAGGATTATCCGATTATCCGGATATTTATCCGGATTTTGCCCACCTCTAGTGTGATGGTTGGACCTTTTTCTCCAGC
Organism: Aplysia californica; assembly: GCF_000002075.1. Taxonomy (NCBI): domain Eukaryota; kingdom Metazoa; phylum Mollusca; class Gastropoda; order Aplysiida; family Aplysiidae; genus Aplysia; species Aplysia californica. The sequence continues at coordinate 188,735 of NW_004798416.1, forward strand.
CGCAACCAAAACGAGCGGACTCCGGGGGAGTCGATTTATCCACTTGTCGGGTGTCCTTGTCCTGGTACTGAGGATGGCCCTGGCCTGGCTGGCAGAGTCGAAACAACTCGCATACTAATTAATCTATTCATCCCCACTGTGTTAAAAGAGGGCTTAAAGCATTCACAATCTATCAACCGCTCTGAATATGCAAACTAAAGCCAAAAAATCCCCCACATAACATTGATTACAAGCACCACCACAATAAAACACTTACAAACACAAAGACTGGCTCAAATAAACACACCCAGGCATGCATTACTGATGCGCCTTCCGCTTTTTATTTAGCCGCAACAAAGATCTCATCGGGAGTCAAAAATAGGCTGACTCATCCTCGGCATGCGCAAACCCTATCCACCTCGCTCACACAAAGGTTTTACCATGAGCAACATCATTGACTGAGATAAACCTTTCAGGCTGTTTGAAAAAACACAGTCGATATATCGATTAAACACCTGTTGTTTTTTTGTTAAATATTTTTTCAGCCTGTGTAACTGTTATCCAGGTGCTGCATAATCTTCTGTAGTCGACACAATGATTGTCCATCACTATCTACCTCCCCCGCC
>NW_004798416.1:191640-193674 GCF_000002075.1 Aplysia californica
GGCGTTGTCTAATCTAATCAACTTTGACTATTAAAATGTTTTATCTCTCCAAAATCACACAATTACACAATCACACATAATCCATTCTTTTCCATAATTGCTTGGTCCGTTTCGAGCGGAAATTTAATTTCCAATCTGAAAACAAAACAATTCAACACAGTAGGTAGACCAGGTGTCCACACCCAGGCGGGAGACAATAAAAAATAATGTATTTTACGGTACAACATGGTTGTATTACACTATTAACGTAATAGTAATTATTATAAGCTAAGAAAAAATATGTTAAGCAGCGTGGTTGAATCAGGCTCTCGTCAAAATAATCAAAGTGAAGAAGCTTGCATTTTTCTGCAGGTTTTTGAATTTTTATCAAATTTTTCTTTTTGGGCTCAACACCTTTCATGCCCATTAAAGAACTCATTTCTGTGTGGATTTTTCTGAAAATCGTTGATTAGAGGCACAAAAGATGTAAATTTTCAGTTACCACGGACTCTTAAGCTAAGGAAATAAGTAATCTTTCGCGGCCATTTTTTCACTAATTTTACCTCTGAAAACAGGTTACCCCTACCTCCTTCATTATCAAATATCTCGACCTGTGTTTAAGATAAAAGGATATTTTTTAAATCCAAACAAAGACAAGTGAACAAGCTTTAAGATGATACCAATACATCGATGTGCCCAAAAATTGACGAGAGCCTGATTCCACCACGCTGCATCACATATAATTATGTAGAGTAAAAATGTAATTGAGAATGTATTTAGGCCCCCACAAACAATCTGGATAATTACAAGGTGGGTGGTGCTGGTAGGTCCAATCCAGGTTGAGATGGGTACAACGTCCCGAGCAGACAGACAGACAGACAGACAGACAGACAGACAGACAGACAGACAGACAGACAGACAAAAACGGTCGATAAAACAACTCCTCTCACGGAGATGATGAGGCGACGATGGCCAAGTGGGTAGGCTCTCGGACTCACAACCGCAAAATTGTGGGTTCAAATCCCGTCAGGGGCCCAATGTTGTGTCCTTGAGAAAGGCACTTCACACCAGTTTTCTCCCTCAATTTGTCCATGTGGGATGAGATACCAGGCTAAAGACAGTGAAAGATCTTGTATTTTCGTTCGTAGTGTGTGCGCGCGTGAAATCCGCAGCTTGAACTGTATGCTTCTGGGGAAGCCGAGAATGTTTCTGAGTGTTCTATGGTTTGCCGGAGTATATAAAGGTTGTAGAGCGCACAAGACATGCTGCAGAGCGGGGATAGGCGCTATATGAATGCGATGTCATTATTTATTATTATCAAATCGAACTCATATCTCCTGCATGCGACAGCAAAGGAGGGTGGTTGGCGGGTGCTCTGGTGTGGTTTGCTCCTTCTTTCCTATCAAACATTTATCCCCTCCTTCTTTTTTGTGTTTGTTACTCTCTTGTAACACCTCTAATCTTCGGCACTTATATGACCTTATTGTGTTGCAAGTGCCGTAAAACTCTTACGAAAACAAACAAAAACAAAAGCGACAGCAAAGAACCAAACTACTGAACCAAAAACACCGGTATATCCGCTTGGCTTTATTGAGATATTAAGGTCTACCAAGCTATCGAACGGTAATTTACAAGGAATTGATCCGCTCGACACATCAATAAAACGTTATAAACCGCACACCTGGCGCTCTCGAGTTGGGATAGCAGGAGATATTGAGCAGTGGGTGGAAGGTGAGGAGGGTTGAAGGACAGACGGTGAGCGGGTGGGTGGACAGTGAGGGGGATTGAAGGACAGACGGGTGAGCGGGTGGGTGGACAGTGAGGGGGGTTGAACAACAGACGGGTGAACGGGTGGGTGGACAGTGAAGGGGAGTGAAGGACAGACGGGTGAGCGGGTAGGTGGACAGTGTGGGGGACTGAAGGACAGACGGGTGAGCGGGTGGGTGGACAGTGAGGGGGAGTGAACAACAGACGGGTGAGCGGGTGGGTGGACAGTGAGGGGGAGTGAAGGACAGACCGGTGAGTGGGTGGGAGGACAGTGTGGGGGACTGAAGG
>NW_004798416.1:194190-198391 GCF_000002075.1 Aplysia californica
ATATATAATAAATTGTATATTATACTAGTTGAGTATCCGGCTTTTCTCGAGGTCAACGTCTTAGCGTCACTGCTCCTACTGGTCTACGCCGCGGAGGCATTTTACATCTACATTGCTGTCTAGCCTTTCGCAGTCATACCTGGCTTCTACATTTACATTGCTTTAGATTAGGTCTGCCTTGATTAACTCTTCTCCTGATCTACATTGCTTTAGTGTATTGCTATCTAGCCCTTCACAATAATAAAATACGGGTTTCACCTAACAGCATCACAAAAAAGCCAGTGAAAGAATGTTTTGTCATGCATGGAGATGTCTAGTACTTAAATGACATCATGACGAAATAAGGGTATAAAGGCATGACTTTCCAGCTCTAGCGACTTGCGCGATGCAGTCCACTGAACCAAACCTTTGGGTGAATCTCACGAGGATGGTATTGTTCATTCCACCCTAGACTATCCCAGACAAAATGGCAGTTTGGTGCCCTCTGTTCCGCACTGACAGACGATTGTGTCCAAAATCTAACTACATGTAACAGAGTCTATGGGCCAAAAAAGGTGTCGCCCTCTACATGAATCCAGTGGCTCTTAAATAGAACATAAAATACGCTCATGTCATGTTTAAATCAGCCTTTATGTGGTATTTATGACGGCTGTTTTTTTTCTCTCGATATATTGGAAAATATCACTAGAAGATGCTGTTCATTGCAGAGACAATGATATTCTCGATTCATGTTACATTCAATATATCCATAACCTCGGGAGACTCAGGCATCCCGGGTGACTAAGGCAGGTAACTGGAGAAAATGTTCTGATACTTTAAAATTATTTTTTTCGATATTAAAAGTGATTTTTAGTAACTTTGAAATGTATTATCTAAAAGTGTAATTAATTTGAGGTATATTTACATGAAAATATCTTATCGGAACCAATCGTTTGAGGACGTGAGGTTTGTTTTAAGATGGCTGTCGCCTGCACTTGGAATTGACCTCTGCAAGATTCCTTCAAACTTTGGTGAGTACCTCCTAATCCATTGTACTTTAAATGTTTTAAGGTCAGTAATAAGCTCTTGGGCAGTCAGATGAACCATACAATGTGTGTAATGTGTGTATTCGAAATAAAATAAGTAAGGTAAGGTTTATGCGGGGGTGCCTTAGTCACCCAGGTGTCCATTGACATGGTCGGGGTGAGTAAGGCAACCTGATCAGGTGACTGTATCTAGGTTCATTAAGTGATATTTGTGGGTTGTGCTGATAAAAGTGGTTACTTTTCGAAATCCACAAATGGAGATATTGGCCAAAAATCGATACTAGGATCAAATTTGTAGATTTTCTATTGATGCCACATTCTGTAAGGATAACTTGCCTTTTATTATTTCATACTTAAACATTATAAAAACTTCACTTTTAAGCGTGATTTATCTATTTCCATAAGGCTCGAATCCGAAAAGTAACTCATTTTGTCTGCACCCTTCTCATTTTGCGCTTTTTCATACACAGAATTTCTTATTTTATAGTGATGCATCTTCTCTTTCAAAATATCAGGGTCATATGTTGGTTTACTTGTCAGAATAAAAAACGGACAGTTTGTATGTATTTGTTGATTATGAACACAGATATGTCCTAGGCCTATTTGGTTACGGAACCTGTACTAGTTCAACCTTGAGGAACCCTTGATCTTTCTGTCGCATTGTAAAAAATGAAACCAGTGACTTGAAAAATTGCAAGGAATATAGTTGAAAATAGTTTTTTTACATACAATATCGGTAATCATTTTTATGGGTTTTTTCTGTTGTCTTTTTTCTGGATCGATTTTATACATTATATGGACAACATGGAAGAAGCCACACAAATCGAAGCTTGGGGCACGAGTATACCGCAACGTTTCTGATGATGTACTCCAAAAGGCACAGGATGAACATGCAGCCGGGAGTTCTCATAAGACCTACTTACTTACTTACAACCCGTTTCGCCATCTGGCGTTTAGGGCAGCAACAAAGGATCTTTAGCTCTGTCTGTTTTGGGCCATCTTGGTCAACGTTCCTCACGAATGGTTCTGGGACTTCATTTTAGACTGACTCTACTGTGCGTCTCCAGGTCACTTTGGGTTCTCATAAGAGTGTGTGTACAAAGTACAGAATCACGCACTATGTGTTTCAAAGATATTTGGAACTGAACCCACAGGATGAAAGTCGACCATCTCCTGGAGGCCAGATTGTTCTGTCACACCCCCAAGGACAAGGCTAGCGTAGAGCTTCTCCTCTTCATTTCGGAGAGGAGTTTTCCAAATGACACCCTAGACCTGTGCATAATCGTCAAGAGAATTCTTGGCAAAGACCGTGTTAAAAGTTCGAGGATCAAAGATAATGTGCTTGGGAAAGGCTGGGTAAATTCTTTTACAAGCAGCTACCAAACCAGGATCAAAACTTGATGGCAGGATTTTGCAAATGAGGAATTAACCATCTTGATAACTAACCAGTCCCCGACACACTTCCACGTGATCCTCGAAGAACGGAGTGAGAGAAGGCAACATAAGACCCCGATACCGGTAATCCTGTTTTGAAGGCATTCTCGAATCTTCTCCTTGAAATGCGATTTGGCGATCCGGCTGCTCCTGCAAAGAGACCTCGTCGCAAAAGGATGGATATGGCGCAAAGGGAGGAGCATTGATGATGATCCTGAATCAGAGCCGTCTGTATCTGCTAGTAAAGAGGGCAGACAAGTACAACCAAAGGAAGAAGAGCTTGCAAAACAGGACATTCTCTCCTCAGACTCGGACCAAACTGATCAATCTAACACTGAGTGGGAGTCTGAGACTTGCGTCGAAAAACCAGAAATAAACCAGGAACCTCTTGAAGACTTCATTAAGCAAAATTCTAAAGAACCTTTTGAACTGTAGATTAGATCTGGTACGGTCCCATGCATGTGCTGTATTGTTATTTTTCATCAAGGGGATACATAGCAACTTTGATTTGATAACATTTGTTAAATAATTACCGGTACTTTTAATGCAATATTCATCACTTTGAAATGTTTTGAGTTTTGAATGAAATGCTGGGCATTCTTTTACTCTATTGAAAATTTATAAAATAATACTCCTGAACTGAAATGCAATGGTTAACACTTCTGTCAATACGCCTCAGTTGTTCTGATGAGGGGTTTACTATGTTTAAAAAAGCCCTTTATATAAGAGAACGCTTTAGTCAACCCATGCCGGGGTGACTAAAGCACATTCTTCTTTTCCCTCATATTTTATTTTAAAAGATTGGACATATTTGCTCCCAAAAGGGTCTAAATCAACATTATTTAAAGACCACCCCCCCCCCTAATTTGAACTTAAAAAACAGTACTAACTTAAACTCATGAGTTTTTAGATTTTGAGTCCTTGAAGCCAAAAACGAAAGGTGCCTTAGTCACCACGGTTTACCTACCCTACGTTCAATCCTCCACCATTGATGCATCTCAATATACTACGCATGAACACACTTTGACATTTCTTTGATTTCGCACAATTTCGCCATGTCTAAAGTTTAAGGTCAGTTTTAAGTGACCATATCTCGGGCGTCTCTTAACATAGATAAATATAGTAATGTGTCAGACGATGCAGAATTTGTTTAGCTTTAAATTGGTATGCTGCATAAGTGGGTACTGCAAGGCTTTAGCACGATGACTCGGTGGTTACATTTCCATGTTTCTTTTGGACGCTACTGTATACACTTATATTATATTCAATTAGATGTTTAACACCCCCATCGACACAAATTACATCTCTTGCGGGGCGCACTCCGACCCTGCCTGAGAGAACCAGTCTTGGCTGAGAACAACACAACCTGTCCCCGTGGTTTTATGCAATGCACCCCACATAATTTATCCAAATTGGATCATTTTTTGTGTGCATAATTTCGGATTATTTTCCGTTATCATTCTTTGTTAAAATTAACAGAATCGCATAATTTCACATTTTTGGGCTCAGTTTGCATAATTTCAGAATTTTTCTTGCATAAAACGACGGGGACAGCACAACGTTATAGACGAAGGACCGAGATACTCGATAAACAATCTCCTCACACGAGGATTGAACCCGGGTCTCCGGCGGGCAACGGCGAAGCGCCTGACAGCAACACCACACATACGTCGATGAAGAATATTATTATGATAATAAGGGATAACGGATAAGTGAATGGGACGGTATAGTAAATAGGGGGG
>NW_004798417.1:0-1816 GCF_000002075.1 Aplysia californica
GGGGGGGGATAGAACGCAACCCTGTCATACTCCAGATCTTATTTTGAATCAGTCTGTATTGCCTTCCTTCGTTCTTACTAAGCTTTTGCTGTTGGTATATAGAGCTCTGACATTATCGAACATTTGTCCTCCGAGGCTATACTTGTCTAGCGTCTTCCAGAGTTTAGCATGGTTTACTCTGTCAAACGCCTTCTCCTGGTCTATAAAGACGATGTTGTGTTCGATTGTTTTCTTGCATATTTGTCGTAATGCGAATACAGCATCCGTGCATCCTCTTCCCTTTCGGAATCCAAACTGAGCTTTGTTCAGATTTCTCTCTACAATAGGTATCATCCGCTGTTCTTTGCGTATTTTCCCTACGTGACTTACTAAAGAAATGCTTCAGTACATTGTGCAGTACCGTTTTGTACTCAGGTGTTTCCAAACGCTCTTATGGCTTCCACTGTGATGTCATTTGAGAGGCAGCGTGGTGGAATCAGGCTCTCGTCAAAATAATGGAATCGAAGAAAACATATGTTTTCTCCCTGCTCAGCAATTTTTATCAAATTTTTATTTTTTGGCTCAACACCTTTTATGTCCATTTACAAACACATTCCTTTGAGGTGAGGATTAAATCGAAAATGTTGGATAACAGGCACAAAAATATAAATTTACAGTTTCCATGGACTCTATAGTTTGGAATTTACCAAGTTTTGGCTGCCATTTTCTCGTTAATTTTACCTCTTAAACCAGGTGACTTCCACCTCCTTCAATCCAAAATATCTGAACTTCTATTGAAGATGAATGGGTAATTTTTTCATTAAAAGCAAGACAAATGAACAAGCTTGAACATGATACCAAGAACTCAATATGCCCCAAAATTGACGAGAGCCTGATTCCACCACGCTGCCTGACATTTGGTCCTGGGGCTTTATTCGTGGGGCTGGTTTTGAGTGCCTTTTCGATGTCACTGAGAAGTAAAATTGGTTCTGTATGTTTTCCATAAGATGGCTGGAACTCTGCTTGTTGTCCGTGGCAGGCGTCTGGGTTGAGTTATTCTTTGAAGTAATTTCCCCATCTTTTTTTAATGGCATGAAGCCATCTTTTCGTTTATAATGCATGCCGGGTTGTATGGGTCTTTCCTTACTCGCATGCTGTTCACACTTTTAAAAAACTTTCTAGGGTTTTCCTTTCAGATTTTGGTCAGTTTCTCGCCATATATTTTCCATGCATTTTCTTTAGCAGTTTTGATGATTCTTTTGGTCTCTCTTCTCGCTTTCCTGTATTCTATATAGTCCTCTTCGGTCTCTGACTTTAGCCATTTCTTGAATTTCTTCTTTTTCATTCTAATTGCTTCTTTGGTTTCATCATTCCTCCAGCATGTTGTTCTGTCTTTGTTTCTACCTATCCGTTTGGTGCCACAACAGTTTTTTTAGTATTTCTGACAGGGATTTTTTAATTTAATGCTTGCCATTCAACAACAACAACAACAACAACAACAACAACAACAACAACAACAACAACAACAACCACAACAACAAATCAGCAAAAACGAAACAAAATAAACCAAAAACAGCCTCAATAACAACAGCAACAACGTTATCAACTACAGAAGGAAGCAAAAACAGCACAGCAACAACAACAACAACCAACAATACCATCAACAGAAACAAAAACAACAAGATCAACAACGTCAAGAACACAACAAAAACATCAACAAAAACAAAAACAACCACAACAACATCAACAAAAACAACATCATCATCATCATCATCATCATCATCATCATCATCATCATCATCATCATCATCATCATCATCATCATCATCATCAACAA
>NW_004798417.1:2648-3559 GCF_000002075.1 Aplysia californica
TTGTGTCCTTGGGAAAGGCACTTTACACGAATTTTCCTCACTTCACCCAGGTGGGAATGGGTACCCAGCTATAGACAGCGAAAGATCTTTTCAGTTTGTTAGTGTTTGAGCGCTTAATCAGCTGCTTGCACTGTATGCTTCCTTGGAAGCTGAGAATGTTTCGGAGTGTTCTTTGGTCTGCTGGAGTAATAATATATTGTAAAGCGCATAGAGCCTGCTGTTGAGTGGGGATATGCGCTATACAAATGCTATCTATTATTATTATTATTAGGCATTTTTAGCTTCCTCAGCCTCTCCTACAACTATTACAACTATTTCACGACATAAGAACTACCCAAAACTGAATTTTTTTCCCTTACCGGGCACGTTCGTCACCATCATTTCCTAATAAAGTCAATGTTTTATTTTTCTTTATTGGCTGTTTTCTCAAAATGCAACTTTTCTCTATATTTTTTTGAATAACTCCCCAATTTTTTATTCCAATCTTCATGAAATTTCCCCAGAATGAAGACAAGATGTAATACTAAATATGTGTCTGTTGAATTTTTGATATATGGAATAGATTTTTGTTGGTAGTGTCTGGAGTGTGGATGTTCACGGATTTTTCGCAAACTTGAATACTACCTTAGGAAAAAATTCATTAAAAAAAGATACACTCGGTTTAGGAAAGAAAACAACCGGCAATTCTTTAGATCTAATGTTTGTTAACACGTATGCAAAAAAAAAATCAATTTCCAAGATCAATAAGTGCAGTATTCATTACGTAAGACATGTCAACAAAATCCAATATGGCCGCCGTATCCATGGAAACAAAAACTTTTTTCTCAAATTTGCGGATTTTAAGACTCCCTACTATGCTTGTTATATGTGTGGAATTTGGAAAAATTTGGTCTTGTAATAAGCGAGTTAGC
>NW_004798417.1:8292-12319 GCF_000002075.1 Aplysia californica
GGGAGCGTGTGTGTGTGAACACGTGGTGAAACACCAAACCAATGTGCCAGGATCTGGACAATAAAGATGTATCAAATCTTATCTTATCTTAAAAAGAACTTGTAAAGAGATTGCTACATGTGAACTCAACTTGCACACTGAACTTGTCAACCGAATATAAAAACAGAACTTTAAAACAGAAATGTTTACTAAAACATATAGATCTAACATTTATTCATCGTAGAGCTCTAGCAAAAAAGATTTTGTAAACATTACCTGTAAACAAAACGTTTCCACAGAGCGAGTGAACAAAACGTGTTCACAGATTTAGATCTAGTAAACCGAATTCAGGAACACAACTTGAAACCACACCGCCTACTATAGAGGGAAAAGCAAACTGAACTGTTTGAGGGAATCCGTGAGACTGACAATATTAAAGTTACCGGTCCAGAGAGGACGTCCTGCCTTTTTTATTGGAGTGCCTGGGCTATCCGCGTGTGGAGGCGGGGGGAGACTCTTACAGCAACGCACTCAGCCATGACGTGTTTTGTTAACCCTTTCTATACACGCAAATTCGTGAAGGGTTCCGTATTTTTTTGACTCTCAGGTCAGCCTAGTGCTGCTACCATAATGACAGTCGGTGGTACTACCTGCAGCTGTTCCTACTGCCTTGTAGGTGAATACAGGACTATGAAAGATTAAGGGAGTAAACCCTAAACAAATCTGGAAGGTGGGCCCCTAAGGCAGTCGACAGGGAGGAACGATCCGAACTATCTTCTGGCAGCCCCTGCAACTTTACTGGTTCCAAATGTATTGACCTTGTCTCTCCTTTGGACTAAATCAGCTAAGTCGAGAGGGGGCTCGTGCAAATTGGGCAAGGCACGTTCTCCATATAGTCAGGCAATGGCAATTAGCTTAGTCAAGATTTCAAGATTTCTGGGAGGACACTGCAAAAGACCAAATACAGCGGATCAGACCCACAGCTCAACCACAGCTACAACAGCAATAATAGGATTATGGAGAGGACACTTTATCCTTGTTGTGACGAGCGAGGGAAAAACACGGGAGGTTTACGGGTTATAAGACATCCTTATTTGTCGAAACAGGATATCGCCACGGCTCACCTTTGACGATGGGAGTGACTATTCAGTCGCACCTATCAGCTACCGCCCGTGTCAAACTGGGCAGCCCCCAGTCAGTAAGGTGCTGATCGCCACGTCTGTTTGCTTCTATGGGTGTATGGAGCTAGGACAAAAACTGAAAGGCAGACATTAAATTCAGCACCAGGCAAAAAAAGAGTAAAACAAACCCAATGGAAACTGGAAACCTGGAATGTTAGAACAATGACAACAGGATTGGACACTACAAGCCTGAAGAAAACAGAGGACATCAGACAGACACCAATCATAGACAGGGAGCTCACACGACTCAATGTAGACATCACTGCCCTGCAAGAGACAAGACTTGCTAACTCTGGTACCATTAGGGAAAGAAACTACACATTCTTCTGGAAGGGTCTTGGGGAAGATGAGAGGAGAATCCATGTTGTGGGCTTTGCAGTGCACAACAGATTGCTGAACAGGATCAGCACCTCCAAGGTATATCCGAACGTATCACTGTCATCGAAATGGAAACCAAAACTGGAAAGGCTCAGTTCATCAGCGCCCACGCCCCAACCCTAACAACAGACAACGAGAAAAAAGACCAGTTTTACGAGGAACTTCAGGATGCAATCAACAACATCCCAAAAGCAGACCAACTGTTTCTCGTGGGCGACTTCAATGCAAGAGTAGGTTCTGAAAACAAAGTATGGCCCACGTGCCTTGGACCTTTTGGGCTGGGAAAAATCAACGAGAATGGTCAGAGACTCTTAGAATTTTGCACAAATAACAACCTTTGTATCACTAACACCTTCTACAGTGGCAAGGACAGACACAAGGTTTCTTGGTGCCATCCACGATCAGGCCATTGGCACCAAATTGACGTCATCATCGTCAGAAAGAAAGATGCCAACATGGTAAAGCAAACAAGATCCTTCTACAGTGCGGACTGCAACACAGACCACCTTTTAGTTATAGCTAAGGCAAAGATAGTCACAAAGAAAACACCAAGAGCTGAAAAACAAAAGAAACCTAAGATCGACATAAGAAATACCAAAGACCCAGCGTCAAAGGCAAAATTTCAAGAACATGTTAAAGAAGAGCTCCAACATCTAGATAGCTAATCCCCAGACAACATGTGGAATAGCATGAGATCTAATATTTATAATTCTGCGTCGATTACTTTTGGAATAGAAAGACCTTGCAAGTAGGACTGGGTTGAAGCCAGTGCATTATTAACACAAGAATCACTACTCGAGAAAAAGCGAAGGATCCTGATAGAATACAACACAAATCCAACAGGGAGCACAAAGCAACAACTACGTGCCGCTAAATCCAACCCTCAAAGAGAAACCAGAAAGTGTGCCAATCAGTACTGGGACAAGTTATGCTCAGAAGTCCAACAGGCCAGCGATACAGGTAATATCAGGAAATTGTATGAAAACATCAGAGTTGCTATTGGACCAACAGCAAACAAAGTGGCACCTCTAGAGTCTGCGACAGGTGAACAGCTGACAAAGAAGAAGAAACAAATGGAAAGATGGGTGGAACATTATTCAGACATATACTCAAAGGAACGACATGTTGATAGACAGCTGCATGAGGCCATTCCTCAGCTCTCCGAAATGTCAGAACTTGATACAACACCAACAGAAGAAGAACTCTCCTCTGCAATCGATGAACTCGCTTGCAGAAAAGCAGCAGGAAATGACAACATACCTGCTGAAGTGCTGAAAGAGAACAAAGAGACCCTCCTTCCATATCTCTACAAGCTACTAACGACTTGTTGGCTTAAAGCAGAAATTCCAAATGACATGAGAGATGCCAAAATCACCACACTCTACAAAAACAAAGGGGACAAAGGAGATTGCAACAACTACAGAGGTATCTTACTGCTAAGCATCACTGGAAAAGCTTTCGTTAGGATCATCCTGAAGCGACTTCAGAAACTAGCAGAAAGAGTCCTACCAGAGAGCCAATGCCCGTTTCAGATCAAACCGCTCAACAATGGGCATGATCTTTTCTATTCGTCAGCTACAAGAAAAATGCAGGGAGCAACGACTGCCATTACACACTGCGTTCGTCGATCTGACAAAGGCTTTTGATACAGTCAGTAGATCAGGACTGTACTTGGTGCTTGGAAAAATTGGTTGTCCCCGCAATACTGCTACAGCTCATCATCTCATTCCACGAAGATATGAAGGCCACCATTCAGTTTGACGGTTCAACACCGAACAGTTTCAACATCAATAGCGGAGTAAAGCAAGGTTGTGTCTTAGCACCAACCCTCTTTAGCTCTTATTTTGCTGTCTTACTGCAACACGCATTTAACGAGTCACCAGGGGATGCCTTCCTCCACTGGAGAACTGATGGGTCGCTCTTCAATCTTGCGCGACTCAATGCCAAGACCAAGATCAACAAAACAACAGTATGAGACCTTCTCTTCGCCGATGATGATGTTCTTGTTGCTCTCAGTGAACCAACCCTACAAACAATGATGGACCGCCTATTAACAGCATGCAAGGTCTTTAGTTTGGTCATCAGTGTTAAGAAAACAGGCATCCTTTCCCAAGAAGGTGCAGAGCAGAGTCATATATGGCTGAACGACAAGGAACTTGGGACAGTGGACAAGTTCTGTTACCTGGGGTTAACCATCAGCTCTACTAAATCACGTGATTATGAGATCATTACCAGGATAGGGAAAGCAGCAACAACTTTTGGAAGGCTGAAAATACGAACATGGGAAAATAAAAGATTAACCATCAAAACAAAGATCAAGATTTACCAAGCATGTGTCCTCAGCACACTCCTTTAAGGATCTGAAACAGGACCTTGTACAGCAGACAAGAAAAGCGCCTCGACATTTTCCATCTCAGATGCTGCCGCAAGATCTTAGGCATTTCGTGGCGCGACAAGGTTACAAATGTTGAAGTGTTGGCACGCACAAA
>NW_004798417.1:16559-17709 GCF_000002075.1 Aplysia californica
TGTGTGTGTGTGTGTGTGTGTGTGTGTGTGTGTGTGTGTGTGTGTGTGTGTTAGTGTGTGTGTGTGTACGTTTGAGTGTGTATGTGTGTATGCGTGTGTGTGTGTGGGGGGGTATATTTGAGTGTGTCAGTGTGTGTATGAATGTGTGTGTGTTTGAGTGTGTTTGAGTGAGTGTGTGTGTGTATGCTTGTGTGAGTGTGTATTTATGTGTGTTTGAGTGTGTGTGTATGCTAGTGTGAGTGTGTGTGTCTGTGTGTATATTTGTGTGTGTGTGTGTCTGAAGCCTGCTCTAATCGATTTTGGACCACAAAGGGATCTTTAACTTTGGTAACCTGCACACTAGACCTCCGTGATCTTTCGCCCTTATCCTAGAAGGTTAGGTGTTCAATCTTGCCTACCAGGAGGTCAAGGGTGTGGCAGAAAGACAGCAGAAAGACGGAGCCAAGGAGTAGCAACAGAAAGGCTGCAGAAAAAGTCGGGAGCCCAGAGGAGGGGGCAAAGGTGAAGGGGTGGGAAAATGGAGACACAAGCAGACGACAGAACATCTTTAGAGGAAAGAAGGTGAAAGGAGAATCTTTTTTAGCTTTTTGTTTTAGTAAGAGTTTTATGGCACTTGCAACACAAAACGGTCATATAAGTGACCGAGAGAATGCTACAAGAGAGTAACATACACAAAAAAGAAGGAGGAGAGATCAGGACAATAGAGGGAGCAAATCACACCAGAGAACACTCCAACCACCCACAGAAAATTTCTAGAGAAGAAAATGTTCTGTCGCTATCCAGATTCAAACCCAGGACCTTTTGAATGAGATGAGAAACACCTTAACCTCTCAACCACGACAGCCCCGTCTATGTGTATGTTTGAGTGTGTGTGTTTATGTGTGCCCTTGTGTTTCTGAATGTGTTTCTATTTATATGTGTGTGTGTTTGTCTGCTTATGTTTGTGTGTGTGTCCCGTGATATGAAAATTTCTTAACTTGTCTGTGTAATATTTCCTAAGAACCAGGTGTGGTCCTCTTTGGTTTTTCTATGAGACAATAAGACTCACATGTCTATGCGTTGTTTTGTGTGTGGGTGTATCTATGCTTTTACTGTTATCTATCTATCTATCTATCTATCTATCTATCTATCTATCTATCTATCTATCTAT